>NW_008237242.1:983376-991349 GCF_000691975.1 Corvus brachyrhynchos | reverse complement strand
CAATGGAATGATACAGAAGCTATGTTTTAACTGTTTAACTCTCAGTGTTACCTTGCGACTGTATCAGTACTTGATCTATGCTAATAAAGAATTAGTAAGTATGTAGGAATCGCAGTATTTTTAAATACAATTCTGCATTCCTTACTAGAATAATAAAGATTTCATGATTAAGTTCAAGTCTGAACAAGAGAATATGGACTTTAAATACTTGATGCAGCTGTAGGATGTAATTAAACGTATAGTTAAAATAAATTATTTTAGGAGTAACAGGAAAAATCTGCTAGCTGTTTCAATCTGCTGGTTTATATGAGTCCTACTAAATAAAGTAATTTTCACATTTTAATGTGTCTCTTTTAAATACCTTAGTGCAAAATTGAAAACTAGCCATTCTTCAGAACAAAAATACCTGCAAGAATAATACTGCCAGTAGAAGGTTTCATATTTTGCTGTGGAAATTTGATAAACAGAACTTTGAAATATACACTTGAGATTGGAGGCAGATTTTCAGAAGAGTCACATGCAATTTGGGCATTTGAATTTTGGAGAAGAATAAAAATATCTGTACCATAATGTTTTGAGTATTAACACAATACTGCAAGGTCTGGTTCAGTGGAGACTGATGTATGCATCTGAGTCCACGTACTTAACTTGTTGACAATAGACTGTACTTATTTTACTTTGCTAGATTAAAGCCTGTACTAGAAACGCAGCAGTCAGAAGAGAGTTTTTGGAGAGTCAGGTTCTTAGACAGCAGTGCAAGTGTTTTCTGCAGCAAGATTGTGAAGAATAAAGTGAGAGCTGTGGAAGAAAAGAGGGAGGTGGTTTTGAGTTTACAGCAGGTGCAATTGCTGTCATGTCAATATCCAACACTAATAGGTATAAGCATTTGTAGTAGAAAATATCAAGAAAATCAGAAAAAAGTTTGGAACAAGAGATGACAACAATAAGCTAAACTACTTTATATGACTAAACATTGTATAGATGACAAGTTAATGGAAAAATAATTTAATTATAGACACTACAGCTTTTGTATTGCATTCATAATTGAAGCATTTTCTCCTCCTCTTCCTCTTGTTTTCTTTTACTCTTATGCTTCTTCCTTCTCTGCTTCTTCTTTTTCTTCCTTTTGAACACATATATTATTTTCTAATATGTGATTGCTTTGGCATAATGTGCTCCACATATCATCTTAGTAACATATAAATAACAATACTTACTGAAGCTTTACAGGCATGTTTATTATAAACAGAAGGAGTAAAAAATATATATTGAATGATGGAAAGGCATATTGAAAATTATTGTGAGATTTAGAAATTATTAAGCTCTGGAGAGAGTAGATGGAAAGAATGCTGTCAGCCTGCTGGGGGATGGTTGGCTTCCAGAGGAAAAAAAGCTGTAGATGCTAAAACTAGAGAGCTGCTACTATAGCCTTCCACTTCAAAATAGGAGAGACAATATAGAATGCTTTTATGAGGCTAAGTGTTATGTTTCCTGAGGACTTGAAGCAGAGAGGTATACCTGGATGAAGGGAACAGAGACAAAAATTGCAGAGTTTCAAAGAGGTACCACAGCATGGGTTTTTCTCTGATTGCAGCTACCCTATGCTTTCAAAGCCTATGCATAGAGGTTTGCATGGAAATGGCAGTCTCTTCTCTCCTAAAAGCTAGTTGAAGACCAGAATAGAAATGGCTCTATTCCTACCACTCTGCCTTCTCCATGGAGAGTGAGATTTTTCCAAGCACTTCAGGCAATATGAGAGCAATCACAGAATTTCGAAGAGGACAAAGAAGGCATTGAAAAGAGGATTGAGAAGAGCTTTAAGAACACTGAAAAATGAATGCAAATAAGCTACACTGACCTGTAGTACAAAATAAAGTGATTCAGCAGCTTCTACAATGTATTTTTCACTTCTGAATTGGGGTCTGAAGAGAGTGTCTTTTCGGTGATTTTTACTTCTATAGTGTAGAGCAGTGCGTGTAACATCAGTGAAAACATTATGGTTAAAGAGGTATGTAAACATTTTGTTTCATTGTGAAATAACTCATACCAAACACTTAGGATAACAACCACCTCAGCAATGATTCCAGAAGCTGCCATGCCTGCTAGATTTACAAGCTTGTTTCAGTACTCAGACTGGAGATCTTTGGTGCATAAGGGATCTGACTCTCAGGGGAAACTGACACAGATACAAAGGGTAGGAGTCAGCTCAGGTCCTGATAATTATTCAACGAAAACAGCACTCTGAATTGTTCATGCTGAAGATCTCATTCTATATGAAGACAATGCTGTGATCAGGAACACCCACAAGGCTTTCACAGGTGGGAACACAGACCCTGTGAGCAATTTCTAACAATACACACACCCCTGGCACTCTGCAGTGCAAACTAAACACTCTCAAGCTTGACTGGAGACAATATTTTATTGGTAGATTTTCCTACTGGAATTGTCTTCCATTTTACCTAGAGTGAAATTATTTTTTCCAAAATGCAAGGATTATGGCACTGTTTTAATTTTCTACAGATTGCTTGACAAAGCAGATACAGAGACAGCATGGAAAGAAATGTGTATTCCTTTCTTCCACAGGGAACAGGGATGATAACCTAGAACTGGCTGGTGGAAACTTAACATTTTTTTTCTTTGATATCTTTATAAAAGCCGTATCAGACCAAAACTTCAATTAGTACAGATTTGTTTAGTTCCACTGAAATCAATGATATTACACAAAAGTCTTGGCCTCTGTATATAGATATTGCCAAAGGAACTGCTGTGTTGTTTAGTTGTTTGATGTTGTTTGCTTTTGATGAGTGATACATGTCATTTACTCTCTTCCCCTGCCCCTGAGGTGGTAAGCAATGAACCTACACAGCCCCTGAAGGCAGAGGCAGTGAGAGATCAGGGCTGGGAGTCAGAACCTGACTAAGTGATTATTTCAATCATTAGCTAATTGTTCCACAGTGTTCATCGCTTTTTTTGGAGTTTCTCGGATCCTCTTTCATCAATCTCAATTTGAGGTAATTAACCTCTGAAGAGTAGTTTAAGGTTATCAGATTTTGTTTATTTGTTTCAAAAGTTCCTCTTGTGGTTGGGTTTTTTCTCTATTTAATAAATTACATTAATGGTAATATATTCTATAACAAATGCACATCAGTTTACTTAGTAGAATTGATGATTAGCTGCTATTGTATTCTGCCTGAGTTTGCTAAATCACTCTGTAACTTGATATAAAACTACTAATTTTAAACAGCACAGATTAAGATTATCACATTTGGTAGAGTACTTTTATTATTTTATCGTAATAAAAATTCCAAAGCTGACACTGATGCATTGTATCCTGTTGAATTGTTATCTTGCTTATTACCTATGGTATAAAAATAGGGACATACAAGATATATATAACCTTAAACTATGTATTTTTTTCTTCTTCCTTCTTTCCTGTCTCTCTCTTCCAGAAGAAAAAAGATTGAAAGGACTTGCTACAGAAATATAAGCATCTCAGTAAAAAACTTCTAAAGCTCGTGAAGTTTGTGCACAAGCAGGAAAAGACTTTGAAAGCACTTCCTGTTCTGCTAGTTTTCTCCCAAGCAGAGACAATTTTATTAGGTTATATCAAGATGAAGGATGGAATAATCTGGATCTTATCTAGTTTCAAACCAAAGACTTAATAGAATTAATTAATCTTGAAGATACCATAGTGATTCTGAACTACTCATTAAAGCATTACAATTCCAACATTTTATTCCAAGATATCAATGTTTTTCAAGTAGATAAATAAAGAGAAAATAAGCAGCAACTAACTCACTGAGATTGTAGCTGGATTTATTGCTGTACATTTATTGCTGTACAATGAATCACGCGGAGAGTTTCAGAAGCAGAACTTGGAAATGAGCCTGTCTTCATATACTTGGTGATTTATTTGAATGTTCAACTGATTTTAGACCTTCTGAAAGGAAAAAGGGGACTACTTTTTTCATTAAAGTTGTGACCATAGGAAGTTATGAAAATAAACATTTTGTTGCTTACTTGTACTAGGTTGACAATGAACTCAATATTTTCAAAAAGAAATTATTCAATTCATTTGGAGAACCTGATGGAACAGGCTGAAAATATTTGAAAAATTACTATCTGCTATTCAGTTTGTCATAATTCAAATTATTATAATTATTTTTTAATATTTATTTGCCATAGACCTCATACCCAAATCCTGTATACCTTTCTTTTCAAAAAAGCATTTAACTTTGGAGAACTTCAAATAAAATGTTAATGAGTTAAGAGAGATGACATAATTTCCATTCAGTTCTTCCTTTCTTAATTTAATGGGTTTTTTTCATAATTAAAATAATTTTTACATTTATTTTTTACTCATAGAACTTAGAGGATGATATAAAGTTGTGTTAATTCTATGTATAAAATTATATTATGTAACTAGTTATGTGGAAGATATGCTCAGTCAAACACAAATCACTGGGCTTAGTGCAATGGCCCCTTTGGCCTTAAAAGTCTTGGAATATTTTTACTTAGTTTACAAGTGAAGGTACAGAGGATGGAAATTAGTTAGCTGAGAGAGATGCAGAATGCAGCAGAACAGAGATGACACATCTCTTTTTTCTGCATTGAGCATCCTCAAGCTCTTGCATAATTTTGACAGAAATTGTCTGTTCTAACAAAAATTAACAGCATGGCTAAGGCCTCTGAGTGTCATAGGCAAAATCAGAGTAGATCCTTCTGCTTAGTGAACTAATAACTCTGAGGCTGATCAGCAGCACTTGTTACAGTGCCCAAGTCCCCTTTGGTGACATTTGGTTTGCAGATCAATGACGTGGAAGACCATAACTACTCAGAACCCGTGTCAGTCAGTGGGTCAACAGAACATTATTTACTGACAGGAGAAGATTTTGTCTGCTGTGCCAAAGGTAATTGCAGCATAGGCTTTATAAAGTCCTCTGAACTGTAACAAACTATCCAGTTCAGATAGTGACATTCAGATCATAATTTTGCTATTGTCCATATATACGTGCATATAATGGACTAAATATTGTGTATTTTTAAAGATAAGTCGTGGTGCTGCCCTGTGCTCCAGTGAGTCATTTGCACACAACCATTCTCCATTAGGGCTCTCCTTCCTCTGCTTTGCTCATTTTAGCTGAGGAAATCCATCCTGCTCCATGTGGCAGCTAACAGTCTTCACTAAAATCTGATTTAAGATGCTTTATGACTAAGGGGGAGAGCTCAGGTTTCCCAGGTACTCCTAGTATGAACATCAGGATATAAACTTCAGATTGTCAGAAATGGTCATTGTCAGAGGGGGATTTATGTGTGTAGATATCTTTCTTCTCCTCTTTGTCTTTCTGCTCAGAAGTGAAAATGCACAGGAGTCTTTTTTTAGTTAATGATTATTGTTATTTTAATTAAGCAGTAAGTACCTAGAATAGATACTAGCAACCTACAAAGGATTGCAATCCAAAGTAATAAAAGCAACATAAAGTCTGCCGAACGCTGCAAGCTCAAACTTAGTTGCTCCAAGAGATCCTAATTACTCACTATGTAATTCAAGTAATTTCCTCTATGGCAAAACTCTAATTTGAAAACAAATTTCTTAATAATTTTATAAAAGGAATTTTTTTTTTTTTTTTTACTTTTTTGTTTCAGGAAAATGCACAGAAATTTAAATAAATCACAAATAATTTTTCCTTTTCTGAGGTAAAATTCCTGTCCCACTATTTGCAAAAGATAAGCCTCTGACGAATAAAAGAGAAGTCTCTCACTGAGTTTAGATATGAACAAAACGTATTAGTCAATTCAGAAGCTTAAATTGTAAGTAGAAGGCTTTTCTGGTGGATAAATAAATAATTAGCAGTATCCTTTTGTGTATGAATAAAAAGTTAAGTATTTTAAGTATCTTAAAGTACTCTCTGACTTCACTGTCATGTAGGTTGGTAATCTATAGATGATCCCTTTAGACTGTTTTTCAGGTTGTAAACCAGAACTTCTGTGTGGAATCAAAGAGGAAATAATTGTAAAAGACAGCAGTTGAAAAACTGGTGTAGCTTCTGCTCCCCATAAAAACTCATCTAGTAAATATTCCATCGTGTCCCTTGTGGATTACTTGGTTTAGTGTTTTAAATTGCATTTGATTCAGAATCACCTGAAGTGAGCCAGTCCAGATGCCAGAGGCATGGGTAACTAAGGGAGCTCTGTAATGAGAGGGGAAGCCTACAAGAGATGTGGAAATAATTTATGCCACTTGTGATTTGAGAAATAGCTACATCTGAAAGCAATTGTAGCTCAAAACAATCACTAATGGGAGCACAAAGCTGTGCCTGTCAAATGTAGAATGTTCTTCTGCAACCATACAGCATCACTATAGACCTGTTTGTCCTCTCTTTCATCCTGGTTGTGCCTTCTCATTCAGTCATCCTTAGCAAAAAAAAGGGACTGACTCATTACAGCCAGTCCTTAAGCTTTCTCAGCATAGCTAAGGGCCTGTATTTTACTTGGCTGCTGAACTTTGGTCTGTTTGCAGACTTCTTGCAGGCAGGGATGATCCACAAGCTGCCACACAGTGAATCGGCTCTTTGGAGGCACTAGGTTGATAAAAGAGCCATCCTGTTGACTCAGTGTGGAAGGCAGACTGACTCAGAAGCATAATGTATAGACTGTCCCTAGGGTGATACTTACAGTATCTAAAATGACCTTTTTAGACACTCATACTGTCTAAAAGAACCTATTTAAATGTTCAGAAGACTTTAGCTACTCTCCAGTGTACTAGAAAAGCAGGATTATAGAATTATTTCCATTAGTAATGGTTGAGCAGTGGCACAAACAAGTTGTGGTAAGACAGGACATCCCAGGATGACAGTGACAGGGAGGGATAATGCAAATATACCTCTACTAGGTGTGTTTAACGTTTAAGAATTTTAATAAAATATTGCTGCTTAGAGTAGTAGACATCTGTCTGTTATCTGGGATCTATCTGTGCGTTTCCAACAAGGAAAGACTGACCTCTCCTACACATCCTGAAACTTCTCTGATGACAAGAAGAAAGTAAAACTGGTGGAATTTATCAGCCTTTCTTTGCCTAGTAAGAATCTTTCCATAATAGACATTTACATCATGGCTACACTTTGAACTTTAAAGGAAAATTAATGCTATTTGGTGTTTTGGCTGCTTCTCATCTCTGTTAACCTGTGGAATCCAGCGTACTTTTGTTTGTGCAGTGAATGTTGTCAAAATGTCTGAGTGCTAACTGTATTCTACATTTAATTGTCAATTTTTTTTTACTTAGCATCTCTAGAAGTATTTCCATTCCTCTTCCATCATTTCTTCTTCACTGTGGGATTTAAACAAGCACAGGTGAAAATTAAGGCTGTCATTTTTAAGTAAAAAAGGCGTATGGTTCTTGTTGGCACTACAGAAAAATAGCCATTAAAACGTTCCTGAATGCACAATACAAAAATTGTGAAAATATATGCTGGTTAGGCAGCTGGAGCATTTGCAACTTCTTTGTAATAGCTTAAAAATCTCATTACTCTGAATGAGAAACTATCTCTATGAAATCCAAGCATTTAAATTAGCATATGCTCTAAGCAGGCTTGGCCATGTGACTCAACCTGTTTAAAGCTCAACATTTCTTTCTTCTGGGTTCTAAATCCAAAACATGTTAAAAAACACCCATGGCTACCACACATCACACAAATATACAAGCAGTACTGGTCATAGGCGTTCTGGGAGATCAGGGAAATCACTTCCACACTGAGTCCCTCATTCTCATATACACTGTTGGGGTCCCTCCCCTGCCATGGAGCCCTGGGAGAGGGGCCCTGAGGGCACAGACACGGGGTTTCCCTGCCCCTGCTCAGCCTTGTTCCCATTGGTTGGTTTGTGTTCCCTGCGCGGGCAGAAGGACCCTTGGTCCCGTGACTGGAACAGTTCCTGGGCAGAGCTCCGGCCATGCGGCTGGAGAAATAAACATCTCT
>NW_008237242.1:981828-982035 GCF_000691975.1 Corvus brachyrhynchos | reverse complement strand
TAAGCCCCCCCTACAGTTTCCCTTTCCTAATCCCACCTTTCCCTTTTACCCTATGTCCTATTACCCCCAGTGTATTCCCAATCCATTTTTTCATCCATGGTTTCCCTCACAAAACCATGCTTTTGCCAATTGTTTCCCCAAAAATCCCTTTCCAATGCCGAGTGGGGGATGAAAAGGCGGCGGGAAGAAGTTAAACACTCTCCTGCC
>NW_008237242.1:875745-981495 GCF_000691975.1 Corvus brachyrhynchos | reverse complement strand
CTGGAACAGTTCCTGGGCAGAGCTCCGGCCATGCGGCTGGAGAAATAAACATCTCTCTGAAACAGCTATCAAGGATCTGTCTGTCCATATATATTTCCTTTCCACGGGACTCCTGGTTTGATATATGCATGTTGCAGGATCCCCACTGCAACAATACACTACATATATCTGTTTGCATTACATTTTATAAAACTCTTTTCTCTAGTTAGAGCCACATATTTGCTTTGTGCTAGAAAACTGAAATATCTTGCAACTGCAAAAGAATTTTTGTCCTGTTATATGGAGAAAGGTCTTCATTCAGTGTTCCTGCAACACATTCCCTCAGTGATAGGAGGTGTTGCTACTAAGTTTTCCCAGTGATTCCTAGGATGCTGCCCTGAATATTTAAACCTTAAAGGGAGAAATAGAGTGTGCATTTCCAATAAAAAGTAGAAGAAGTTAAATATTTCCTTGATACTAACAGACTCTTCCATTATGCTCAACAGTAAAAGTAGTTTTGTAGTAAGACCCCTGCAGTTCTCCAGGGTGGTCGTCCAGATTTCTGCTTGGATAGCCTAGAAGCTCATACAGCCCAAGGACAGAATTCACATAATCAGAATTCAGTTGAAAAGTCACAAATTCTTGCTGTGGCACCAAAGATTTTCTGTTACCTGTCCATGACAGAAAACTGGAAAGCCTTGTTCCCCCTGTAGAGAGGTTAACCAAAAAGCTCATTACTGTGTTTACATCTGTGCCACAGCCTGAGGCCCTTATTCAAGATGAGTTTTTCTAAGGACTAATTAAGGGCTAAACCGAAAAACCACTAAAATAACAGGGAGAATGAAGCAAATGTTCTAAGTAGGAGCCCCACATTTCCTGTCCACCTTATTCCAGACCAGCATGTTATATTGGTCACATCTCCTCTTGTAGCTTTCAGCTTTATTGCCACTGACTAAGTCTTTATGTTAACCACAGACAAAATTTTAAAACTGGCAGGTGCAAAAGATTCCTTTAACTGTGCTACTTAACAAACCCCAAACTGAAAGGTTTTATGTCTGGCTACTCTTGTTTTGGAAATAGCTTAGCTTCTCAGAAACTCTGTACTTAAAAAATATCCAGTGCATGGGTTGCAAACCCTGCAGGGATTGTTTTTCTTCTTTAGCACACTGTTATTCCATTTGAAATAAAAAATATTTTTGAAACATACTGGGGAGATTTTGTGCTATTAAGTTTTATAAAACCCATAATCTGGGATTCCCTTTAGCCTAGCAGTTTCTCATTAAAAATATTAAATAATGAAATGTTTGCAAAATTCAGTTGGAGAGGTGGAATCTGATTATTTGGACATTATTACAGCCATGTAAATGTGCCGAAAACATTTATAAGCAAAGCTCTTGAGCTTGCAGGCATTTAGAGAGCAATGCTACCTGAAATAACAAATATCAAGGCTTCCTGCTGTTGTATGAAAAGTAACAAAGAGATATACTACTGTACTGCAGAGCTCAAAGCTAATTTGCAAGACAGATTAGGATAGAAAACGTGTAGTATTAAAAGGAACAGAATGAGCTGGATCATTTTTTCATTCCTCCACTCTTTTGTTTATGTGAAGGTCTGAACAGAGAAGTCTTCAGAGCAGGCCTAAGTGAGAGATTCCACAGGAAGATGTCTTTGCTTAGAGGTCACTGAGTATCATTCCTTTACCCTTTTCAGTCAGAAATACCACAACACAACTCTGCAGCATGAAATTCTAAGGCTGGGACTGAAAGAGCGATTTAAGAAGAAAGAATAGGTACAGTCGTGTTGTGGAAGTTTAATTAAGCTAAATTGACATCATGAGAGAGCCTTAGAAGTGCAATTCTTAAGTGCTTACTCAAATATCCTTTAGGGTCAGTCCCTTGAGGGATGTGGTGATTCTGCCAGGACTGTGAGAAGATATTGGGAGGGGTAAACAACATTCAGGGACTTAAACACCAGCCGGTACTTGAAGCAAAGGAGATAAAATCTGAGATAGCTCATCATTTACAGCTGCAGGTAGAGTATTTTTGTAGATTTAAAATACTAGCTTTGGACAGAAGAAGCTGGTGAGGCCTTCTGGTTTAAGACTGATTAATTTATTTATTATAAAAACAGGATTTTAGAATCAAACCTAGGTCTTTTAAAGTTCCTCAGCGAAAAAGCAGTTGAGATCTTGTGTATTCCTGGTCATCCTGTTTGTACCTCTAGTGCATTTTTTGTAATTTTTCTTAATTGTCCTCTGAAGTGTAGTCAAGAGAGTTACATAAACTCAAGCTTGATCTACCAGTTGTATTAACTATTGCGGGACATGCATAAATCCCCTGAAGTCAGCACAGTTTCAAGGACACTTGATTCACTGCCTGGGAGATTGGTGAACTTGGAGCTATAAATATACAGCATGTTTGTATGTGACTGTAAGTGTTGGCTAATTTTCTTTTCCTGCTAACGCCACAGTCTTACTGACATATGATCTGTCTTGGTGGCACTCTCCCCTACTCATACTGGTGATGTGACTTGAGCTCCAACTACTGCAAGGCTCACTTCTGGCAAGCACTGTGCTTATGTGTGAGAGGATCATGGCTATATTTACAGCTAGCAAATCCCAAACCTTTCTAATTGTGGTGATGGGCTGTTTATGTGGAAAGAGCAGACCATGATGGAAGGTCCAGACCCCTTTTATGAATTAATGGTCTACCATATGTGTCTTTTTTTGGCCCTAGGTGACCAGGCTATAGGAGACCTAAGATATACTTCAGGAAAACTGAGTGCTTCAGGTTAGGAAATAGTAAATAGCATTACAGTTTTTTCTTCCAAATGGACTTAAAAAATAATAAAAAGCAGGTACTGTCAAACTAAATCTTACAAAATCAACAACTCGTGGAAGAGGCATCAGTTGTGCTCTATTGAGTTGTAAGAGGATTCCAATTTACTTTAACTGTCCAATACTGCACCCCAGAGGTAAAAGAGCATTGCCAACATTCTAACATGAAAGAAGCCAAAGCATAATGCTTCAGGGCACTTTTGGCCTTCAGTGTTCACTTTAAGCACCATCGAGGACAATTCTGACCATTCAAAACCACTCTGTATTGCCATTAAATTCCCTGGTTTGCATTTGAGAATTACCCTAAGTAGTGTGCTTTGTTTGGGACAAAGGAATCAGCTGCTACAAGCGCCACTGCATTGCTGGCGAAACCATGACTAACTGGTGCCAGATAGTTAAAAGTGAGATGTGTCAGTAGTTTCTCATCAAAGTGTGTCCTGAAGATGCATGCCAGCTCTGTTTTGACACTGGCCTGAGTACTCAAACATCAAACAGTGGTGGAATTCCAGCTAGACCTGTGTTTGTAAATAACTTTCCTCTTTATTCCCCTCCTCATCACATACTCTTTCATGGCCACTGAAGTATGCTGAATGAAGCTGAAATCCAAAAGGAGCCTGGAGACAGAACATAGGTCAGATTTGCCTTTGAGTCTCAGCAAGTTTGTGATGTTTCTGTTGTTTGTGGTGCTGGCTTTAGCTGCCCTGAGACAGATGTGTTCTCCAGACACAGCACTGCAGACTACTTGCAAGGCTTGCTTGAACACGGTAGTGTCTGCAAGCTCTGCCAAATCTGCTGGAGCTAAGGCAGGGACCAATCCAGAATCTAAATGTACCTGTGCTGCCCCCACAATTGACTGGAATATACGTATTATGCTTATTATAACTAATGATGAACACATATTGCAAGTCATGATGAAGCAGAACCTAGTGAAGGATGTGAATGCAGCTTGTGCAAAAGCGAGTTTCAGATGACTCTTTGTGAAAGTGGTAGTGCTGTGTGAAAACAGTGCTTTTAGAAAGATGGGTAGTAAAAACATTTTTTGGGGAACAGAGCAGGTGGTAGCAGATATGGATTTTTGTTCCTAAGTCTTTGATTCACGGTGTGGCCCTGGTTAAATTAGATCCTACCCCTTTATTTTCCCAGATATTTTCCCTCCTTTTGGGAAATAGTTTTCTTAGATGGAAGATAGCATCTAAAAGCAAAGTATCAGCACTGCTGCAATTCTGTTGTCTTCCCAGTTATTTTTCTTTTGATTCTCTCTGGTGAGCATACTCCCACTGCACAAAGCTTGCAGTCATTTTCATTATCTGCCTTTCTTTTGACTGACAAGCCATTTTCTAGAAAGTCCTGTCTGTCTGTACAAAATAAGCACTTACTGTATCTGATGTTCATAAAATGTAGTTAATTTTATCAGGCTTTGGGAGCCCTGCAAACCTGTGGATGGGACGTGCCTTCCATCCTCACTGATAACATACTGTTCCTGTATTTTGTGTTGCTCTTTTTATACTGCATGGACACAAGTAACGGTTTCTTAAGTTCAGTGAGGGATGCCAGCCAGGCCTTTGTGCCTTCTTAATTACCTAAGTATAAATATTACCATACCAAAATTAGGGAGAGTGCGATTTCTGTAATAATTTTCATATGTGGGAAAGTAGTCAGTTCCTTTTGGAACTAAAAAGTCTCAAACTCTAAAGAACTCTAAAATGGGGCTTTTGTTCATAAGCTGGTATCTATGTGGTTTCAATGTAAGAAGCTGAGAACTTGCTACTGTCATGGGTATTGGGGTAAATCTCTTCCGTTCCTCATTTGGCCTGGATGATTTTAAGTGGACATCAAGACTGCCCATTAAAAATACCGTTTTTGCATAAAATCCTATTTTCCGTATTATGGAAATTCTGTCTTTAAAAGCATCTTCTTACAAATTAGCCTTCAAATGGCATTTATTTATAACTCCCCTCTGAGTTTTATTTAAAACCTAAAAAGGAAAGCAAATTACTTTGAAGGAAAAAGACATGAAATTAGGAGTCCAGTCTTAATTTTGTAAGAATAATCATAATCTCTGAAAATGTACGCTCTTTTTTTAGCTATGAATTTCCCTATAGTTCTCTCTCCCTCCTTTTTGATATGAGTTACATATCAGCCTTCTTCAGTTTAACTGAATTCTCAGTTCTTCAATAAACACAGTTTCAGGTTTCTTCTGTAAGGCAGCACTTATATACACACTATAAAGAGATCTTGTAGATAAAATTCTTGCCAGCATAGCAAAGGCATCATGTGCTGTTACACCTGGTTGTAACATATAAACAGATGTTCAAAACTAAGTGAAGTTTGCCTTTAGTTACAGTCTATTAATCACCATTTTCTGCCTGAAAAGATACTAAAAGACCATAGTTCTTCCTCCCTCTAGACCCTCAATTTTCCACCTACCTCAGAGTACAGATTCAGTGATTTGGAACAACAGGAATGTTATAGATGCTCTGTTCTCTTTTTTGTCTTTTTCTGCAGAAAATAATATCTTCTTCCACATATTCTGGTTTTCTCGTTGTATTTTTTCCTTTTGTCCACTGATGTGCAACACAGTTTCTTCCTTTTTATGAAAATTAAAATGGTGAAAAAGTTGAATAAATGAGATAATGCATTTTAAATTTTGTTAAACTATTTTAATACAGAAGACAGTTTCAGAGCTCATGGTTTCTTCCTTATTCACAGTGCAAAATCGGCCCTATCATATTGCCCTCTGGTGGTATGAATTGGGAGTTTAAAATACCTTTAATATCGTGAGGGAAATACTATTTTAAGGAATTAAATCGAGAAAACACAATTATTGCAACAATGATATTACAGCTGAGCATTAAACAGCATTTTCTGCTCTTGTTGAATACAGCATCATTCAACTGATAGGGATTTGGCTAGAACAATTGCAAATACAATTTTGAAATAAACTGTAGTCATTTTACTATCTTAAAAATCTCCAATATGATCATTTGTCCTTATAGGCTTTCAGTATGACAATTACAAGAGAGAATTTGATTTTAAAGACAAGATAACAATATAGTCATCTTTCTGATGAGCACAAATGACATGCTTGCAATAAAACATGAATAGATATAATGAAAACAGTTTTCTGCTATTTGTATAAAGGGCTATAAACTGTGGTAATCTCTTTTTTGCAGATAGTTTTCCGTTCTCCAGCAGAAATCACTACAGATTGTGACTAGAAGGTCAATATTTTACGTGTACTCACTTACACCTCCCTAGAATTCGTAAACAGAAATAAATGATGACAACCAAAAATAAGGTGCTGCATTTCACACCAAATGACATTTTTTTATCATGTTGTGAAGCTGCCCAAACACACTAGGCTCTGCACAACGTCTAGGAGCAAGCACCTCTGATTTAAGCAGATTACCTACATTACTTTCTGTGAGAAAGCAAAGCGGAATTTTCTCCTTATTAGTCAATCTGTAAATTTTTTTATCTTGCAGTTGTGTATTTTAACGTATTTATTTGCTCCAGGCAGCGGAATTCTCTTTCTGTGAAAGAAGAACCACAAATGGTTTGAACACATCTAAGCATGGAACAGTTTCAATACATCTGGCTCCTAAAATCACTCCTGAAAGTTCCACCTGTGATTGAAAGTGAACCCATCAAGGCAGCCAAACAGAGCTCTGATCAAAGAGATGCCACCTTCATTTTGTACATATTTTAGATATGAAATAATCTTCAGAGAAACAGCAAGCTAGTTTGTTATGCCTAAATATGAAAAGAAAATTAATGTGTCATCTAAATGAAATCTCATTGGATTATTTATCATTCATCTTTAAAGTGGAAAAGTGTGCTGTAATACAAAGCTTTACTTATGAGGCTTTTTGTTGTTGTTGTTGTTTTTTCTCTCCCAGTGTTATTTATAAATACATATTTCCATTTTGACTTTAAAATTAGAGAACTCATGGGATGCTTGTGCCTGCAGTCAGATTGGAAGTTTGGAGAGGAGTGGACTCCAGTGTATTTTGGGGTTTTGTCTCCTCTTGCGTCTCTCACCCATCCAGACAGTATCCCTTTGTGGTGGGAATACTGTCAGAGGAGCCTCAGAGCAGGTGGAGGAATAAAATATTTGCATGCACTGGTGGAGGACATGAGCACCAGTGCATGTCTTCTGCCCAGCTCACAGCTGCCCTTTGCCTCAGTAATTGTTACATGCCAAGTCAGCTGAGGACATTGCACTTTCCAGCTTTAAAGGTTGAAAATCTGAAGATAATGGAAATAGCCTTGAAGTTGCTGCACTTGTTTGGGACAAAGAAAGACAGGTCTGTTGACATTCCTTGTAATGCTTCAATGTTGCAAGGTAACTTATTTCTATCTCTCTCCATTACACTCATTTAGGTAGCTCCAGAGTATACTTGAAGTAGGCAGAGGAACCCAGCAATGTTACATCAGATGCAACTAGGAAAAAAAAAAGAATTTGCCATAAAGATAAGCTTTTTGGAAACTCTCTTGAGATTGTTACTTTAATTTGGAACGTGTCTGAAGATGTCTTTGACTACCCAGCACCTTACATGCAGGAGGCATTAGCTCCTAATGGAAAGAGCCCAGAAACTGAGCTACATCATTACACTGAAAACTCAAGTAAAGTTGATTTAGTTGAAGCAATTAGTGCAAAAGTAGACCAAAATAAACAACTACCTCAGTGGCAGTTATTCCTTTTTCTTAACATTTGTGTCCTGCTACCTTTGTCCCGTTTCCTCTCCTAAACACTAAGGATCATGGCTGCCATTGGGCTTAAAGCCAGTAGGAGATTTCCATTGTACAACGACTGGCTATGTTCTCTTCACTTGGCCTCTTGTCATTCCTCTCTCCTCCTCCCACTCTTTCTTATTTTTAACGAGCTTTGCTTGGCCTGCTGAATGCTCAAAGCTTTGCTGGCTGCAGAGCAGTGGAGCCTGACCCAGCTCTAGCCTGAGAAACAGCAGTTCCTAAAAGGCTGCTAATGCCAGCTGACCTCCTTGTGACCCCTGTAGCATGAACATATTACCTTGTGTCTTGTTTCAGCCCAAGTGGCCTAGGATTTACTGCAGCATGAGATTAATCTTGCCTGTGTGCAGAAAGGCTGTGGTTACAGTGATCTGTGGTGACAGGACCCTTTGAAAACACCAATACAAGAAGTAGAATCACATTACTGATTTCCTGTACTCTTGGGATTTTCTGTGGTACTTGCATTGTGTTTGGGTAAGGACAATCAGTCCAGCTACCACATTTTGACTCTAGGAAATACATTTATTTTATTCACCAGATGTGCAAGGGAAGAACCCTGTGGACTTTTCCACAAAAGGCATATTTGATGCAGTGAGTTGCATGCACTGGGAGTGATGCTTGGTCATTTCTCCCTCTTACACTGTAAGAACCATGCATACTCAGCACCCTAAGCTTCCTCACAGAAATAAAGTGGAGACCCAACCTCAGTGTACAAATTCCTACACAATGCTAGCAGCCTTTACCTGTGGGGCTAAAGATCCCGGAGTTGTGTTAGAAGAGGATGACAAAACAGCAGGCGGAATGAGAAAAGACACATATGAATCCTTTCATTTGATCTAAAGCACACATGCAGGCTCAGTCTGACAGAAGGTTACAGTCAAGAACCTGGATTTTTTATTTTTCTGTGACCTATATACACATCTTTCCTCTAGGAGTCTTGCATGGATCTTATCCCTAGCGGAGAAGCTAAAATTTACAGTTGGGAATCTGGAATGCATTGTGTTGGACTACACTCTGCTCAAACATTTCAAAAATATCTGTTCCTCCCCATTGGATACCAGCCTCTCCATAGCATTGCTCTTACTTCCATGGACTTTTCTGTGGAGTATTTTTCCTGCAAAGGATATGAGGAGCTGGAAAGGAATCTGGAGAAAGCACAGGTTGTACATCAAAGGGATTCCACACTCTTTTTTTAGACTAGACTAGAATCATTCAGTTGGACGTGACATGCAATGATCATCTAATCCAACTGCCAGACCACTTCAGGGCTGACAGAAAGTTAAAGCCTGTTATTATGGGCACTGTCCAAATGCCTCTTGAACACTGACAGACTTGGGGCAGACTCTCACCTCTTCAGGACACTGGTGTTTGACCACACTCCCCCTAAAGAGATCCCTCCTGATGTCCAGTCTGAACCTCATGATGAGGCTTTGTACCATTACCCATATAATCCTTGATGACCTAAAAAGTCTTTGTTTTGAAAGAAAGAGTTTACAGTGACCCATACAGAGAAGCTGGAGTTACTCGAAAGTTTGCCAATTTGTGTAAAATTAAACTTTGTTGTTTCTAACTGCTGCCTACCTCCTTATTCTCTGGGGTGTTGAACAAGTTTTGCAAGAGACGGCATTTTCTCTCAGTCTCTTCAAAGAGTTACTACTCTGTTGAGTAAAGTGACAAGACCAGTTTTTAAAAACTGCTCTTTGGTTCTGTGAGTATGTTTGCATAATAGCAGGGGTTTATCAGTGCTCTTGTATGCTAATTCAGGTTGTTTTATTTGTGAATTCCACAAACCTTACTTTTCCAACATATGAACGTTATCACTCCCGTGTAAGATCAGCCTGTGGTGAAAGAAAGGCAGACTCAGTCACTTTGCCTTACAAATGGTATGCACCCAGAGCACGTACACAGAAGTTTCCTGTAGTTCACCCAGTGTACAAAAATCTGCTCACCTTTGCCCACAAGAATCATGTTACTGTAATATTGATCTAAATGCAAAGAATGAATTGTGTTTTCCTGCAAAAAGCCCAGGTAAAGGACCTTTCAGGGCAATTAGACATAGAACTGAAAAGCTAGGCATAGAGCTGCACTACAGTAACTACAGTTTCACATTGGTTCCAGCACAGATTTTAGTTTCTTTGTTCATGTTTTCTAATAAGGAAACCAGACCCCCAAGATTATTATTTGTGTAGTGTGCAATCCCACAATTCTCTCTGACGTGAAGTAGCCTACAGGATCAATCCTGCACAGAGGCTGACACGTAGGGACAGAATAATGCTTAAACCATTATTTGAACAGAACAGCTGATTAAACATCTCTCAGGGCAGAATATATACTGTAATCCCAAGAAAATCAACAGAGGCTGAAATTGAGCTAGGCTCTAGGTGTACTTGGTGTTTTATGTTTGGGATGTTCTAATCTCCTTATTACACAAGATGGTCTTAGCTCCATCACTGCACTTTTTGGTGATCTGTATGCCTCCAGGTTCTGCCTTTATATTGGTAGATCACAAACCAGTCTGAGTCTTTCTGATCCACCCTTCTTGTGTACACTCATTTCTCTCCTTGCTCTCTTATGAAATTCATTGATCACATACTCTCACCCAAACCTCTTTATCTTTGTTCCCAAGACATTGCTGCACATTTCCAGCCATTAGCATTACCACCTCACCGCTATTTAACCTTTCACTGGCCCACATACAGAGGCACTGTTTTTCCTTTCTTTTCAGGACTTGTTTCTGGTTCTGAATGAGGGGTGTTCCACCCAGCTGATAATGATCCTTAGAATTTGAATATGACCATCTGTTCTGAGGCCATCCCTACCCTTTGACACACCAGCCACTCCCTTAGCTCCAAATCCCTCAGCCCACCTCCTTTACTTTGCATGTCTGTTTGCCCTAAAACTCCACCTTGGCTTTGCACTTCAGGTAATTTTAGAGGCAGGGCAGAGTTTTATCAGGATTTGTGCAGAGTTTAGAATATAGGAGATTAATGGCATCTCCCAGCTGGAGATATATGGGTTGCAAAATAGTTGAGTGCTTGGGGTGAGGCTTATTCCCATGGGCACATCATTTGTAGTTTCTTAACATTTAATTCTGAAGCCAGTAATAGTTTTTTTTGTCACCCTAGGATGAGAGGAAGTGCTGCTGGAAACACAGACCTGCTGAGGTCTTTAGAGACTTACAAAGTTATGTATCTGCTTCCTTGGCTTATGAGACCTCCATATATCCTGCCAGCCCTGAATGTATCAAGGTTATGCCAGAGGCACTTTTTGTGATGATGAGGAGGGTTGCACTACAGCAACTCCCTGTCTCTGCTGTATGTTTTGGTTTTCTTGCCCTATTTGCATTTTTCTTCACACAGTTTCAGGAACAGAAGGGCTGAAATTAATTTATAATGTTCAGAAAGCATTTCAAAGATGCCAGCACGTGACTGCTGTTGCCATTGTAAAAATGCATCTTCCATCTCTGTCAAGCATGGCATAATCAGCACCTGTCCATTCCGAGGGCCCTCCCACCAGTCCCGGCCTCTCCCGGGTGGCAGAGCAGAGAGCTGCTGCCCTGCTGGGCCTGCTCACTGAGCCACCCCATTCTACATCTGACTCATGCATTTTTATGCCAGCTGAATAATTACTCTTTGAAATTAAAATGATTCCAACCTATGCATGGCACAGATTTCTTACTCCAAGTTAACATTAAATGTTGGATTCATGAATCCTGTACGGACTGGAAAGGGAGGGGTGGGGTTGCTCTGTGGCATTCTATTTCCACATCAGATGATACAAAACTAATAAAGCAGTTGGTACCAGAAGCTGGATTTTCATAGAACAGCCAGAGGTGCCATGGAAGAACTTCTCTGTGGGGAACTGTGGCTATAAACATGATTTGGACACAGCAGTTTATGAAGACAGTGAGATATTTACTTGAGTGAGCTTGAAAGGCTCAGACTGAGGCAGATTTGTTGTTTCTGGCAGAAATAAATTCCCCAGGTGAATCTAGTAATTTCAAGACATCTGCTTGCAGATTTAGACAGGGCATGTCCTTGGCCTAGAGAAACTTTCCCCACCTGGTCTCTCCTGTTGTAAATGCCACTTCCTTCAATCAGGAAAACAGAAGAGCTGTGAAATGTGCAAACAACCTCTTCAAATAGCTAGTTACCTAGTGCTCAAGAGGACAATAAAAGTTTCATTGAAAATATTAGGGTCTATACAGAGCACTGAGCTCACTTTGCTGGCTTAAGAAAGGATACTGGCACATCTAGCGTGGGGGCTGTATCTGGCTACATTTCTTCTGGGTTTGCTGATGTCTTTAGGTAAGTGCCTTATGGTGAGCAGTTGACTGGTTCCTGTGGCCTTTGGAATCTTACACGTGGATCCTGCAGGAACACCTTTAATCCTGTGCAGGTCAGAGCACAATACCCTATTGTCTCCTCAGCTCTTTGCAGGAGTTTCTCTGTTGCTGAATCAAGGTGATTTATTTCCCTTATAAAGTCACTCAGGTGTGAACTGAAAAGACCATTGATCATGTGAGGGGAATTCAACGTAGTCACTGCTAGCATTGACTCTCTAAAAGAAAATAAATATAATTTCATCCCACAGCTTTTCCTGTGTTGGAAAACATCCTGCAAAATATTACTACATTCTCTTTCTCACTTTCCCATCCACCCTCCCTGCTTTACCTTTCCCTCTGCCTGACACTAAAATCAGTTTTAATGAAGATGTTGCTGCCGGTAAAATGGTGGGTATATTTAAGGAGCCTGTTCCAACGTGTCATTTAATTACTCTATTATTTCCTTTGTCAGCCTCTGGATAACAAAGTTATAGGTATTTGACTGTTTTTTCAAGCTTGAATTAAACTATATCAGTAAATACAATGTCAGTGGCAAAGAGGAACTATCAGCAAAGTACTGGGATTTAGAGACTTGTTTTTGTTTTTTTTTTTCCTTTCCCTAAGCAGTAATTACTGATTGAGTGAAACTTCTGGGAACTGTTATTTCAAATCAAATTTTAACTGCTTGCTTTCTAGAAGGGAAGATACCAGGCTTCTGCCGAAGTGGAGCATAAACAAGAATAAATATGGAAGTATTTAGTGGAGGACTTGCAGGGAAGGCAGCCTGTAAGTGCTAATGCTAGGTGTTACACCCCTTACATTTAGGTAACAAACAATGACATAACTCAAGCAACTGCTACAAATTTAATATTTTTATCTGGGACAGGGCAATCTCCTTCCCTGAGGAGGTATACTCAAAGGACATTTCAGGTCCAGTATCTTACTTTTCTTACCAAAGAGAGAGGTGTTTATAGCACTATCACTGGGAAATCAAGAGCACAAGTCTTCAAGAGGTATACTGCTGTATATTTATACAGCAGTCCCTACGGTCAGTGCTGTAAGGGATAGATTAGACCTGGCTCCTATAGTATGACTGTTGGGGGCAAGAGGGGAGGAGGAAGAAAGGGGAACAGGAAGAAAATGTGATTAAATTCCACCCTGAGCTTTTCATTTACCTGAAATGAGTAGTTTTGTAAGCAGGTACAGTCAGAGTATGACCCATAGTGATCTCAAACTCAGTGATTGTACTCAGAAAAAAGCAGCTGAAAGCTCTCTTGGCTTTTTGCAAGAAGATACTTTCAAATAGGACTGATTCTGAATTCTCAAATTACAAGGAGATAGTTTCTGTAGCCTTTTAAGCTGCAGAAAACAGAGGTTTTTCCTTCTGTGTTGCCAAGCAAGCCCAGGTTCCTGAACCCCCTTGAGACATCCTTTCACAGATTAGCATAGTGTCAGAAAGTGGGAAGCTTGAAAAGCTACCTGGAACCGGAACGCACCCTCATTCTAAAACCTGTGATTGTTGCAGGTCAACATCCTTTGTAGCTTCTTTCTTTTAAACACAGGGCAGCAGAAGCTGAGATGAGAGCGAGTCGCTGAAAGTCCTCCTGTCATTGAGCATCAGAGAAGACTTGGGGTGGGGATTGCAGCATTCTCTGAAACGGAGGGGTCAAGGTTAACAAGTGGTTAATAAGGTGCAGGTGCCACCTGGGGAATGCGCTCTTGCATGAGATATTTGAGCACTTTCATCATGGCTGTTCAGACAACAAGACTGGAATTCAAGCCTGTAAACTGATGCAACAGTGCTTCTGGAGCTGATAGCAAGGGATTAGTTACCTCTGTGATGGAAAGGAGTGAAAGAAAAACCCCAAAACATATTGCTTAGTATCTGAATTAGAATACAATGAGGACCTCAAGAATAAATCATTGCTGCAGAAAAATGTGTGAGATAGATGAAATTATATTTGCTGTCAAAATTATAAAGATAAATTGATCCTAAAAAAAAAAAACCAACAACCAACCTAGAAAGTGAACTAAGGTTTCTACTTGGGGAAAGGTTCCATGGAAAAAACATTAGGAGTCCCTTCAGCACATGATAGGACATCTTGGAGCATGACAAGGCTCAGTTTTCCCAAGACAAGTCTCCAAGGCTTTGTATTCTAGTGGTTTTTTATGTCAGCATTTTTGTATGCTCTATATCCTGAACATCACTAGATTATTGCATATGGAATCATGGGATCAAAGTATCTATCTTATTTAACATGGAATTATGATAAATTGACGCTTGACAGACAATGTTACATGAGTGTTCAATAGCAATTTACAGGGGTCTCTCTCTTCCAGGGAAGACAGGGTACTTTGTGACCAAGCAGGCAATCACAGCTGGTTTACCCTGTGATCAGTTCTTGAAGGAAGGCTGGAAGTGGAAGGTTGTGTATTGACTAAAATCTTATCTGAATATTCTTTGAACAGCTTTGAATACTGTTAGATGTTTTGTGCTGTTCATAAACGTAGCAAGTGTATTAGCTGTCTGTCTTAGGCACTATTCACAAAATGTAAATTTGTGTGCCTTAACAATAATTCTTTTGAAGTAGTCATCAAAAACAGTAGGAATGAACTCTGCAGAGTGATTGAATAGACTTAAGTTTTCAAGTCTGCGGCATCAGGGCTTCTGATATATAGAGGAGAGGGAAAAAAATACTCAAATGGGCAGCAGGTGCATCTATTTGACCAATAAGCAGTGAAATATTTGCTTCGTACTAAGGCTCATTTTGTGTATATTTGTTTGTATGGGCACATATGTCTCCATGTACTTGTTACACAACAAATACTCACTGTACTAGTTATCATATTTCATTCATGTTTGAAACAGGAATTACCTGGTTTTAGGGATATTGTATTGTAAAATGTAATAAATAGATTATAATTTTAAATAGTTTTATTGAATGAATTAGAGAAAATCCCAGAAAGATATGAAGTAAGATGCACATTTATAAAACATGCTTTTTAGAGTGGCTGAGAGAATGGGGGTTGTTTGAACGTCAAGGAAGAAGACAGTAAAAAAGCCACAGTCCATCCATGTGGCAAGACTATAACAAAATAGTCTTTCTATCAAAAGTTGATCAATAATTTTCTCTTTTGTGTGGGAAAAGAAAAAGATAAACCAGCATTTTTTGTTGCAGAGAGGGCTTGGAATGAACACTAGGAGATACTTCTAAGTGGGTTAACTGAAGATTTTTATAGCCATACTGTTTTGAAAGAAGGTCGGACAAACATCTCCCAAAGATAATGTTGATTGTACCAGATCTTGTCTCTGCATAGGCATTTAGACAGATCTCTCAGCAGCCTCGTGGCTGTGATACCAAGTCTAGCCTGAGCTTAGGAGAGGGTAAGGCTTGGAAAACTTCAGAAGGAAGTGAGATGAAGTGAGGTGTGGGGGCTAAATGAAACAGGATAAAATGCAGTGTGAAATCATGAGATATGGATCAAGCCAAACTTGATGCATAATTTCTTTCTAAATACAAGTAATTTTCTTGACAAAAATAATTTACTAATTTAACATAATGTTTGGTCTTGAAGAAAACGATTAACTGTATTGAAGAAGATTAGTTTGAACTACTCAGGTGTTCAAGACACTGTTTAAAAGAGGAGTGACATTGAAGGGGAGGGAGGTACTAGTAAAATATCATATTTGAGACCAGTCTTAATAATTCTGTTATTGATTTTGATATAAAAAGAATTCAAGCACTGATGCAATGCAATGAAATTTGTTTCAGCTAAGTGCAAAGTCATTGCTCTTAGGGAGAAATAGTGAGGATTTCTGCTATAAAGTTGGAGATAATTAGTCAAAGATGTTTAAAGGATGACTGCATGTAGAGAGAATGAGATGCTAGTAAAGCAGTAAATGAGATTTTGGGATGTGTCTACGAAGTATTTGGTAGCTATTAGGAAGAATACATTTTTTTGTGCATCCTAAACTTCATCTGAAATACCATTAGCAGTTTTGGTCACCTATATGCAAGAAGGGTAAGGGCTCAAAAGCAGAAGAGGACTACTAGCACAATCAGGGGAGCAGAGATACATGGGAGCAACCTGAAAAAATTTACTTAGTCCAGAAAAAGACAGGCTGAAAGGAAATCCTGTAAGTCAACATGCGGAGAGAGAAGAGGTATGTACATGCTATAAAGTATTTAGAACAAAACCAAATAGTTATATAAAATAGATTATCAAAAAGAAATTCCTAACCACTGGATAGGTTAAGAAAGAGCTTTCCAATATAAAGAGGGAGGTAAAAAGCCAAATCCGAATTGCTTTTAAAATGGAGCTTTGGTAAGCTCCAAAATGGTAAATTCATGACAGGAGATGTATGGTTTGCTATCAGTGGTATGAGGGCTCCTGCTTTCTTGCCTTCCCATCCTCCAGTAATAATTATTAATGTCTTCTGCTTTCCCATGCTGCTGTGGTAACTGGGGATGTGAGGACTGCCATCCTGGATCAGACCTTCAGAGTCCAACTCATTTGATAATTTGATTTTGGCAACAACTGCAAGATAAATCTTCAGAGAAAGTGCAAAACTTCTAAACACAGCATGTAATCTAATGTGCTCCCAGGGGATTTTCTTCCTACTCAGTATTAAGAGACTAATGGGTCCCCTGAGGGAAATGAATTTCTACCTCTTTCAAAAGTTTATATGTGATTCTATCTGTTGTATGAAAGTTCTTACTGTCTTTATAAACATGGAAACTCCTGGATTCTGCTGAAATCTTCACCTCAGTATAACCTGAAGTAACTAACTGCAGTGTGTGAATTTTCAGCCTTTCATTTCATGGACTGCCACTTTGCTTCTTCATTAGAGGAGAACATAAATGACGCATCTTCTTTATACTTAATGGAGGTCTTGGCCTCTTAACACCTTCTTTAGTGGCACTCCAACTGGTTCTACTGCTTCCTTTCAGCTGGGAGATTTTCCATTCCTCCAGTAAAATTTCTCTTAATAGAATCACAACATCAAAGAATATCCTGAGTTAGAAGGGACCTGTCACGATCATCAAGTCCAACTCCTGGCTCTGCACAGGACACCTCAAGAGTCACACCCTGTGCCTGAGAGTGTTGTCCAAACTCTTCTAGAACTCTGTCAGGCTGGTGCTGTGACCATTGCCTGGGGACCCTGTTCCAGTGCCCAACCATCCTCTGGGTGAAGAACCTTTTCCAGATATCCAACCTAAGCCTCCCCTGACACAACTTCAGGCCATTCCCTCAGGTCCTGTCATTCTGTCACTCATTCAGCAGAGATCAGTGCCTGCCCCTCCTCTTCCCCTCATGAGGAAGTTGTAGCTGCAATGAGGTCTCCCCTCAGTCTCAGCTGTTCGAGGCTGAACAGACCAAGTGACCTCAGCCTCTTCTCACACAGCTTCACCTCAAGGGCGTTTATCATCCTCATGGCCCTCCTTTGCACACTCTCTAATCGTTTAATGCCTTTCTTACACTGTGGCACCCAAAACTGCCCCAGCATTCGAGTGAGGGCTGCCCCAGCTCAGAGCAGAGCGGAACAATCCCCTCCCTTGCCCGGCTGGCGATGCTGTGCCTGATGCCCCCCAGGACAGGGTTGGCCCTCCTGGCTGCCAGGGCACTGCTGACTCGTGTTCAACTTGCCATCGACCAGGACTCCCAGGTCCTCTTCCATGGTGCTGCTTTTCAGCCTCTCATTCCCCAGTCTGTCCACACATCCAGGATTGCCCTGCCACCGGTGCAGAATCCAGAACTAACTTGATGTTAACTACTTGTTAAAATAGACATGGTTGATGATTTCCTATCTCTAATTTACCAGACCTCTCTGCAGGGCCTCTCTGCCCTCAAGGGAGTCTTGTCTTTCTTCAAAGGCTTTTTTGCTGTTGCATAGTTTCTGAACTGATGTAGCCAAAGATGAACAGTGAGGAGTTTTTATTTAACCCACTAGAAAAAACCCTCCACAACTATTTCCTACTTTTATCTGTCCTTTCAGGGTTTGGAGTTTTTTGATACTGCATTTCATACTGGTATTTCTTAGGTTTGTTTTTGAAAACTGTAGTTGAAAAAGATATTAATTTCTTAAATATGAATAATGAAAATTTAAAATTAAGGCTCATAAATTATAAGATGAATTTTCACACACCTCTTTTACTTAGTGCCGTGTTCAAAGGTAAGAAAATGAGCCCAGAAAATCTGTACTTTTGCTACTTTTAAAAGCATGACGATTGTGTAGCATAGTACCATTATTATGCTGGTCATGTATCAGAGCTGTTCTTATACAACATTCTTGTGCACATGGGAAAGACCCATGGCAAGTGATTCTCTTGAAAATCAATTGACATTTCTATACTTCTATTTAAGTTTTTTTCTTCAGTTGAAAGGTAAGCAGAATTCAGATCAAAAGGCTTATTTAAATAATTTTCAGAGGAAAATGCTAGAAAAGGTCATAAGCCAGTAAATTTTTCACATGAGATACAGGCTGAGTGTGTACTATCCAAATGGGAAACTGGAAGAAAAGCCGTCCAGAATTGCTGAAAATATTTCTGTTTAGGACCACTAGGTGTCAGGCAGAATGAATTTACTCTACCTGAACTAGGATGAATTTCATCCTGATAGGGGTTACTGCAAAGACTATGAATCCACTTGAGGAAGGGAGGCAGAAACAACTCCCAGTCTCTGGACTTGCTTTATCTGCAAAACTGTGAGTCACATCTATTGCTCAAGCTTTCTCTGCACTCCTCTGTGTTGTGTAATTTCCGGATAAAAATGCTCTGCTGAAAGCATTTCAAACCTCACTGGTTTAGTGCAGCTTAAAAATGCAAAATCTCTAGCACGTGGGAGCTACAAGTTCTTGTTCTAGCTGCTTCTTGTCTCAACCAGTTTCATGACACAAGGATAGATATTCACTGCCCAGTCTCTGAGAGGGACTTCCAGGAGCTTTCTTGCTTAACAGGCAACGTACATAAATGGACAAAACCCACCAGACTGAGCTCCAGAGAATAAGAGTCAGGAGACAAAATTGAGTAAAGGAGAAGAAAGACAAAAAGGGATAAATATCAAAAACAGAGCTGCTTGTACTCTGCTATAAATGTGTGCTTCGTTCTGTGTTGTCAGCTGAAGGTATGTTTAATCTTGGCTAATTGGGTCAATCAATGATGTCTCTGTGACTGAATTATAACTATTTACAGCCCTCACCTGTTCAGGGAAGGAAATAATGAGTCTCACACTCCCATACACTTGGCACACTGGTTAGAATAGGAACATCACATTATGCGTGCTATTTCCACATATCTTAATGCTAGGTTTTCTAAGTAACATGTTTTTAATAAAATGCTTCGAAGATTTGATAACCAAAGATGAAAATCTATAAAACATTTGAACAAGAACACTTAAATGATAGTCTGTGTTAGAAAATAATAATAATAATTTAGTTTATTAAAAATAATTTGTAATAAAGATGTTTTAAATTGAGCTTTTCAGGGATTGGTTCTAACTGCACTTTCATTAACAGATGATGAATTACTTCATCAAGTTGCTGTCTTTTGTTATCTCTTTTTGCTTTCCCCAACCAAAGGAGTGGTATGAATCTGGAAAAAAGTCTCACTTCTGGAGAGGTGTTTGTAATTATTCCCAATAATTTCCCAAGTTCTTTAAGAGAATATTTCATACAGTGACAGAAGCATAAGAATAATGAAAGCAGTATTTTGGGAAAGTGCATGTGAATGAGCTGAAGTCTCCCTGCTTCAGACTTTGAACTTTGTCTGTAAAAATTTATTGTCTGGAAGACAGAAGAGCATTAGTTTACAGCTCAGTATTGGCACGTGCCAGGCTGCTCCACTGAGTTTTCTGAAATTGATTAAGGAGTAGTAAAGCAAGAGATGAGAAGATGTGACATTTTATTCAGCATCTCACCTGGTGTTTCTTACATCACCCAAACTGCATAATGGTGCTTACTGGGAGCTCTTGGGAGTGGGTCTTGCTACTCCAAGCCCAGAGGAGAGGCCTGTGCCTGGGAATTTATGTCAGTTTTGTAAAAGGTTTAGCAAAGGAATTTTGAAATATGTGGCAAAGGAGAAAGATAGTGAATTTTACACATGAGCACACACAACATCACAAGTGGGAATGCAGAAAATATATTTTCCTGAAATATATGAGTCATCAATTTGCAGGTCCAGAGTGACTACTTTATTCAAGATGCTTAACTTGAAGGAATGTGTCAGTGAAGTGGAAAGTCACAGAAGGAATCATTGTGTCATAGAATTTGGCAGATAACAGAATGAACCATGCTATGTTGCCTAAATGCTTGCTGTTGTGGAACAGATGGAAAAAATAAACACAACAGAAATCTGCTAGATCAGACCACTGCTCTGCTAAAACCCAGCACTAGAGACACTGTTTAGTGAAACTTCTCCAGGTGGCTTCCGTAACTTTCAAAGTAGTTATATTAAGGATGTTGGAGCACTTGTCCTTCCTTATTCCTTCGGTATCTGCTTTTAGGCCCGTTTCTGAATGCATAAAATCCCTTTTTGAACCTGTTGACACTGTTGCCTCATTGTGATACTGTCTCTCTGCATGTCCCGTGACAATGTAGCTCCAGAGTTCACTACCCACTTTGTAAAGATGTACTCCTTAACCAGCTTAAACTCTTTTAAAGCACTTGCCCAGCAGTGTCATCAAATTATCCCTGGGATAAAATGGGTGTTGTTGGATGTGGAGATTAGCAGTTCTACTTTTGCTTTATGCATTTCCTTCTTGTTTTTCTGTTTTTCTTCATCATACAGCTTCTGCAGTTAAGGACTTTTTTGTATCTCCCAGATTTTTGTATCACCTCTTGTGAATGTTTTACTTAGTATTCATTTCTGTGCACCTCTCTAAATTCCTCTACATCCTTGAAACATTCTAAGGGATTTGAAGTGTGGCTGCATCAAGGATTTACACTGGAACAAAATTATGTCCTCTTTTCTCCTTGTTCTGACTACCTTGGCTGGTGACTCCCAGCATCTTGCTGCCTTTTTTTGGCCAGTGGATTGATCCAGCGATTCCAGGAAACAGCAGCAACTCTAAGATCCTTTCTTTGGCTCATAACTGCCAGTTTTGAGTTTAGCATCATGCAGTTGCCATTTAGAATTTTTTTCCCCATAGGTGCATTACTTCGTATTTGTCTTAAGGGAGGATCACCTGGCAACCTGTCAGCCATTCAGATTAGTGGGCTCCTTCTACATTTTGATGCCACTGCCAAGTAACATGCACTTTAAAGATCAAAATGTTATTTGATCACTTACAGAGATTGCACTGTAAAATTTCTTGTCCATGGATTTGATAAAGCTATTCAATAAAACTAGTCCCCAAACCATTTTGTGTGTGGACTCACTTTAAACACTTCTTACCAGGAAGTGTTAGTTAAACCCTATCACTTGTTTCTCATCTTGCAACAAGCTTTATATCCATAAAGGAACTATCCTTCAGTCCATGGCAGTTTATTTTCTCTATTAACCTTTGGTGTAGTACATTATCTATGGCTTTCTGAAAATTCAGATACATTGCATCCACTAGTGCAACTAATTTCCTTCCTAGTGCACTTAAAGAAGTGCAATAGGTTCATGAGGCAGATTTTCCCTGCAGCAGATTTTGTCTTTGCTGGAATCATGTCAGCTCCTTAGCAATATCCTTCTATGTTTGCTCATGTGCTAAGTGAGTTTCTATTATTATCTTACCGCAGCAGGAAGTCAGAATTGCTGCTCTGTTCCCAATATCTCCCCTGCACCCTTTTATGCTTTCAATTCTCTCTCTCTTGTTCACAGCTGAACTTATATTTGGAGAATGCTTTACCCACCAGACTAAAGTATACTGTGGAAAGTAATGAACTGAAAGAAAAGAGGGAACAAGCAAAGTTTGACTGCAGTTTATTGGTGATGGCTCTGAAATAGAAGAGCTGCTTTGTGTTGGTGGCAAACAAAGTCCAGCCCATGCTCCTGCAATTGTATTTACGATTTTAAAACTCTTCCTTGTATTTTTAGCAGATGGCACGCTTTTAGATAGCGGTGGAGTTTCATGGTGGTTTGATTAGTGCTGAACTGTGAAAGACCTGTTGCAGTTTGACAAAGACAAAGTAATTGCCAGGAAGGTCAATATTTTCTGGACTAACTTTTGAGGGATGTAATTTTAATAGGATTCAGTATTACAGATATCTAATTTTCAAAACTGTGACTTGAGTCCTTTTGAATCTGACTTTAAAATAGTAATTCTAAACTTTTTCTTTTCTTTCTGGTCCTTTTTGTCATGTGATGTTTTTAGACAGTGCTAAGGGCTGGAGGGGATTTAAAGACGGTGTAAGCAAAATTCTCCCAAATCTGTCTTTAGGAGTTTGCAATACAATATTTGGTACTACAAGTATTGGCAGCACTGCTGGTTTGTAAAGGAGCAGCTTAGTCCCTGGACAGATGCCACACAGCATTTGGTTCCTAGAATCACAGAACGGTTTAGGTTGGAAAAGACCTCTAAGGTCACTGAGTCCAAGCCTTAACCCAGCACTGTCAATCCATCTCTAAACCATGTCCCCAATGCCACATCTACAGAGCTCTAAAAAAACTCCAGAAATGGTGACTCCACCACTTCCTTGGCAGCCTATTCTAATGCTTGACAACCCCTTCCACAAACAAACTTTCCGTAATATCTAAACCTCCCCTAGTGTAACTTGAGGTCATTTCATCTCATTCTGTCCCTTGTTACCTGGGAGAAGAGACCAAGCCACACACTTCTACAATCTCCTTTCAGTTGCAGAGAGTGATAAGGTCTTCCCTGAGTCTCCCTTTTCTCCAGGCTAAACACTCCCAGGTCCCTCAACTGCTCCTCACCATTTTGACATGAATTGTATCAAGGTACAGTCTATATGTTTCAACAGGGACACGATTTGGCAGGTGCAGATTCCAAGTGTGCAAATCTAGCATTTTCATAAAACATAGGGGCACATCAGATTACCAAGAGAAAGCCCTTCAAAGAGAAACAACTGAGACTCGAAGACAGATTAGTACTGTGTGAAACCCTGCTATGCTAGCAATTAGTGCTAGCAGAATGGCCCATACACATAAAGGAACGCTTTGGGAACTTCAGCAAACATTTTCCCCAAGACACCTTCATCTTGCCTGAAAGATGCTCAGAGAAAGCAAAGACAATGAACACAGAAATAAAAAAATCAATGTAAGAGTGACAGTGTTACACTAAACTGTGGTAGTGCAAGTAGCTCCAGCCATTCTGACCACTGAGAATACCACCAACACCAAGCTGTGGTGGTCAGGCACCAAGGTCTAAAGCAGCTCACTCAGGTGAGGGTGAGAACCCACAATTACCCAGTTCTTTGATTTACATGTTTTCCCTATGATTGGCTCCCCTCCCAGTTTTATGTGTAAGTCTATGTATATTCATTTCCCTTAGTTAATATGTATAAGTTCTAGAAAGTTCTGTGGTACTCAACACCCCATTGGTTCCTTCCCCAAGTTTCTCCTATGTGTTATTCCCATTGGTTCCCTCACTGTAAACCTCGCCTACTTTCCCTTATCTCATTTGCTGTAATCCCTTTCCCTGCCTTCCCTATCCCCACTATAAAATCCCTGGACCCTGTCAAAAATTCAGCTCTTTGTCCCTGTCCCTTCACTTGTATAAACCTCAGCATGGAATCCATATGGAGAGTCCCCTTTCTTCTTCTTCTTCACCTCTGCCTGCGTGCCCTTTACACTTGCCTCAGAGAAGATTGCTCTCTCAGGTGAGAAGCTCTTCCCTTCATTTTTGTGTGTGCCACCTTCCAGAGGGGTTGCAGCCTAGACCTTCGGGCTCCTTTCTGTTGGCATGCTGGGTGCAAACCCCCTCACTAAACCTCTTCAACGCTGTGTCAAACAGAGGACAAGATGAACGAGTATATTCTTTATGTGAGTAAGCCTAGTAATAGTAATAATAGTCATAACAACAATAGCAACATTCTGCAGCTGAAAAAATGTTAAATTCTGTGCTTAGTACATTAAGTGCTGTGTTCAAATGTTCATCAGAATATTCAGCTTAATTTTTTTAATTGGCTACAAAATGTGCCTTTTAAAAATATTTGCCACATGATGGCAGCATAATCCAGCAAGACAAAAAAATTTGGCTGTCATTGCTGGGAAACTGCAGTTTTTAGGAGGCTGATTGTTACAGAGCCACAGTACATCTGAAAATGAAGCGCTGGCAGCAACTGAATAGCTCTTTTGCACTGTGCAGGCTAAGTGGCACAGTGGGTTAGTACTGTCGGCTTTTTCTTCTGGAGGCTTGGGCTTACATCCTGGCTGAGCCTGTAAATGAAAGCAAGTTGGGTGGTCTCATCCCAGTCCCCATTTGTGTCTATCACAAAACCACCAGGCAACTTGGCATGGCCAGGAGCTGCTGCCTGGGAGAGGAGCAGGACTGGAATAGGAGAGGGACTGTGGGTCACAAGCAAGGCGAACCGGAAGATCTGTGAAAGGAGGTTTGTGTGGCACCTGCTCAGAAAGAATGGTAGTCACCATCTGCCACCAGCACTAATGTTGTTCTGAGTATATTTGCAACGTAGTGCTTGAAATCCAAGTCAGATCATTATTTTATCCTCCTCTGTTGGGGAAGATGAAACAGGAAAGCCTTATAAATATGATTGCCTGACAAAAGATTTTGGGAATATGAAAACTACAGGCGACATCGAAATGAAAGCCACTTTTGAAATACCAAATCTTAGTTACTGAACAACTGGAAAACAATGGTATGGCCGACTGAAGGTAATCCCCTCTTGATGGAACAATACCCTCTGCTTGCAGGCAGGTCCAAGGGTCAGAGCAGACCCTACTAGCTCAGCAGAAGGGGTCCAAAGAGTAGTTTTTAGAAGTTAAGATGTAACACTCTATGGTAATATAAGAACTCCTATAGGCTGTATGTAAATGCTATAGGATTTGTATCTTGTATTAGATTGGTTAGTGACAATTAGAATATTCAGTACAGAAGATGATTTATTGTATTGTAACCAAAACTTCAGACACTCTTCGCACACTCTTACACTCTCTTACTCACACTCTTACTACACTTTCATTACTTCTTCTTCACTCTCATTCCTCTCTCGCTCTCTCTCTCTCTCTTTACTTATCCGCTTGCTCTCCTGGGCCTGCTCCGAGCTGAGTCTGGCAGCTCTAAGCAGTGCCCCTGTACCCACACCCTTTGCAATAAACCGCATGTTCCAAGATCTGACTTCAGAGATCTCTCGTCTCCATCCGTCCCGACCATCGAACCCACACCAAGCTCCCACACTCCTCTCTTTGCTATTCATGGTATTTTTGCCAGTGGAAGGAGCCAGGGAGCACCATGTGATTCGGCCTGTTTTTAGGTATAATTATGAAGAACAAATTCATCTAATTTCTGTTTTTTTTCAAGAGAGGATAGAATAAATTTTTAAATTCACCCTAGTATCTAGAGCACAGGAGATAAAATTACAAGGGTGCTACACAAATCCTCAGGGTCTGGATGGTGCCCAAGACAAGGCCCAGGTGTCTATGTCAGCCCCGTTGTGCAGGTTCTCCACAATATTAAATTCTCTGGAAAACTTGGTGCGAGGGCAATACTGTTGTCCATATCTTATTGGTCAGGAACCAAAACTCAGAAAGGCTGAGTCATGTTGAAGACTGAGAATACTCCTGAGACCTGAATCTGCGTATATGAAGCCCTGCTGCAGGGGAGTTCTTAGAGGAGAAGCTGTAAAAAAGAGGAGTAAAACCATGAGAGCAAGTGGGACAGATGGACAGAGGGATATGGTACTGCAGAAAATTGGAAACTGATTGAAAAAAAAATGATGCAGAAAATGAACACAGGTTTACGAGCCAGAGTAACAGTAACAATAGTGGACAAATATCAGAAGGGAGTTGATTTTTTAGCATTTTTATGAAGTATCAAGAGTTTTAAAAAGCTCTTAAAAAACCAATAGTACAATGAAAAAAAAGTCTAAGTAATCAGGAAAACCAGAAAAAAATGTGCAATGTCTGGAGAAAGGAAGTTGTAAAGAACAAAGAAATAGCATGAATATAAAAATATACTGCTGAAAAATGCAGTTTGTGAGACAAGTACTTGTGAAGCTGTGCCAACTTCTATAAATACAAGTGGCTTTAAAGTGAGGAGATATTATAGAAAAGTTGAAATATTTCATTTTGACATTTTCCTAACAAAATGATTAAAATGTTTTATTTCTAAGTTCAGTTCATTTTACAGCTGAGTTTGTTTTAATTTAAAATAGACTAAAAGCAATCTAAAAGTGAGGTAGGATTTATTTTTTTTTAAGCACAAAAATTTGTTTCGATGATGCCCTGGAAGAATTATTCTCCCCAGTTTTTCAGTTCTCTCACTGAAGTGAAAAATCAATTATTTGCACAGCCCTAGTTGTGTAATGAGGCATGTTAAAGAAAACTTTGGTTAGAGATGCGGGTGCTCCTGTCTTAAAATTTTGGAATTTTAGGTACCTCTGTGTATCTCAGAGACATCTGAGGTGCTGGGTGGGGGAAAGGGCAAGGGAAGGGGCTCATCATGAAGGATTATGTCATCTGACTACTGCTCTCTTTTACCAGAAGTAATCTTGCTGCCTCACTGATGTTGCAAGTCTGAGTTTTCAGTTTTGCATGAAGGTGTAAAAATCTTCTTCTGTCTTATTCCATGCTTCCAGGATAAGCCAATCTCTTTAGAAAGAGGGAAATCCAGACATGTAGTGATCTATCAGTTCATCTCAGAATTTTTGTCTTGTTCTGGGAAATGGCTGATCACGCCAGAACCAAGTTGATCACACACTCTTACCACAGCTAGGACACTGTTGATCACACAAGAAGGAAGTTACACTCTTCTGCACCTTTTCTGTTGTAACTTTATTAAAAAAAGCAAGCATTAGTTGAAAAAAAAGTGCTTTAAATTTCTTGTCAGTTGTGCCTGCATTGGAACACAAATGTCACTTGTGCGAATTCAGTCCTTCAGAAGAAATACTCTCCTGTGCCAGTAGTTGATTTTCCACATGCATAGTCACTTTGCTTTATACTGGCCACACACTGTTACAGAGACACAAATTCTTACCTAAGAATGGCAAGGCTGTTTTGTTCCCCAACTTCTAAATGAAAATACTGCTGAAAAATTATGGGATACGAGAGATCTCACTTCTGCATGAGGGCACAGAAGAGTAAGCAAGGCCACTGTGCCATGAATATCTCCAAGTGAGATGCTGGACCGTGTCCAGAGCAGAACAATGGAGCTGGAGAAGGGTCTAGAGAGCAAGTCATGTAAAGAGCATCTGAGGGAGCTGGGGATGTTTGTTCAGAGAAGAGGAGGCTCAGGGGGGACCTTATCACTGTCTACAGCTCCCTGAAAGGAGGGTGTAGCCAGGCAGTGGTTGGTCTCTCCTCCCAGGTGACAAGTGATAGGATGAGAGGAAATGGCTTCAGGCTAAGCCAGGGGAGGTTCAGATTGGACATCGGGAAGAATTTCGTCACAGAAAGGCTTGTCAGGTATTGGAACAGGCTGCCCAGGGAGATGTTGGAGTCATCATCCCTGGAGGGATGAAAAGGGATGGACATGGTACTCCGTGCCATGGTCTAGTTGACAAGGTGTTGATCAGTCAAAGGTTGGACTCAATGATTTTGGAGCTATTTTCCAACCTAAATGATTCTGTGATACACTAGCCCTCTTTCTTTAACTCTTCCCATCATGATAGTAGTTCCAGAGACACAAAGATGCTTACCTGGACTGGGGGAATGAATATGCAGATAACTAGAAAAAAAATTGTGAAAAGTTATGCTCATGTGCTCTGTAACACCATGTCTTCTCTGAACTTTTTGTCTTCTCTGATTTCTTTTACAAAATTTGTTTACACTTAAAACACCGCAGACAAGTTCATAGAGGTCACTCTGGTGTTTTGCTGGTGTATGTTCAGGAAGGCAGGGCATCTCCCTGCTGTCTCCATTTGCTCCAAACAACACAACTTCTCAGTTGCAAGTGATTCAACTTCTATCTTTTATACCTTTCCAGTATTTCTGATGGGATATTCACTTCCATTAGACAATAACTGCAAGCTGAAGTTTTTGCCAAATGAACCCAGCACCACAAACTACTTTCATGAGCAAAACAGTGGATTATCTAAGAAGGTTGTAATGTTAAAAAGCTGTAATGTAATTAAGCATCCAAAATGAACTGGCAACTTTGCAGTAGCTGAAACGCTGGAAATGTAAATACTATTTTTTTTAGATTTTGAAGGTATTAATATGCATTTATGTACTTGAATTTGGATGAACCTTGGTGGGATAAACACCGGCTCCTTTAATTCTTAATGTTCCTTCCTCCCACCCTTTATGTATTTGTTGTGAGGAAGCCCTGTAATATTGAAGCCCTGCTGTACAAAATGGCCTGTAATTCCTGAAATCCTAAACTCTGAGTTTCTCATCTCTGAGTTTGTGTGGAGCTTCTATTACAGAGCCTATAAAAGAAATTCTAGATCACAGTAAGAGCAGTAATGTAAAACTATTTTTATTGAAAATACATCTACAAAGTAATGTTTCTCAATCCACTCTGGGTGCATACCAATGCAGAACCAGTGAGGGATGGGGAAGGGAATCTTTCTATAATACCTGATTTCCATAAGAAACAAAGTTAGTATAAAAAAGATCACATTCTTTGTGACGCAATTCATTTTTCTCAGCTGATGTCATAGAAAGACAGCCTTTTACATTGTCTTTGCAATGTATTTCCAAACAAAATCTTAACAAAAATTTAAAATGTTATGCCATAAATTCTACAGTTAATGTTTATACACACATTCTGAATACAGTATCTATATAAAAATATCAGAAAATGCCTGTCTGCATCCTAGATTTGCATTATGTTAGCAAAAAAAAAAAACCCAACAAAAAAACAAACAAACCAGAAAACAAGAAAAATCAACCCATATTTTCTTTCAGTCGTTCATTTAGAGATTCATTTAGAGCCTTCTTGGTTTGACTGCTCAATAACCTATATTAAACCCTGCTCACTTCATTCACTTGAGAGTTCTTGCTCATATTGTCTGGATTACTCAACTGGAGAAGATGGATGGGAATTTTCAATCCCAAAAATCCAATCTTGCCTGGGAAAAGATTTGTCTTTGACCAGCATGCTGACATTTTCACTACAGTTACTTGTATACTGTATTTATGGACTTGATAAGTGACAGATGCAACATATTGAATGTTTTTTAAATGGCAGCTAGGACAGTGCAAAGGGATCCTTCATTTCTGTCATCAGAATTATTTTGGCAAGGGGAGGGATAAAGAAGAAAACTGGGTATTTTAATAAAACAGATCATTAAACATTATTGTGCCTGTCCATTAATATTTTTTCTTTCTTCCAACTGTTTCTACATTATGAAACTTTCCAGTTTAACCTCTCTTGATGCCATGAAGATTTTTTGCCTTTTCTTTTATACCCCTGTTATACCTTTTTACAACTTCTGTATTCTTAGTGCTTTTTGCCTACATTCTTGGACTTGTTTTTTCAGCTAAGAGACTAAACATTTTAGAAGCTTCTTAGTTAGGGATCAGTGTACCCCAGACCCCAAGGTCCTCTCCAGAACACATTCTGTAAACTAAGGTAGAACCATCCAGGGGAAGCCTCCTTGGGGAGGGGGGGCTCATTCTCATTGGGGAATTTTTGATAGATATGCTAATTAATAAAACCTATAATGTTATACCCGATCTTTTGGCGGGGTGCATTTCAGTGCATTCCACCTGGATGTGTGCACCTAGGGATCCTTAAAATAAATACCAAGGTGAAATCCCTTTTTCCCTTCTAACTGTGTTTGACTCTTGATTTTAAGATCAGGAAAAGGCATCATTCTACTAATACAAGACAAAAAGGAAAAAGTACATAACTTGTATTTCTAGAAAAGGGCTTCTTCAGGGAATAATCTCGAGTTGAACAAAAAGGCCACTGTATTACAAGTGCATTGTTTCCCTTTCTTCATTCTTTCCTTATCTATTTCCTGAAAGTTACCTACAATATTTCATCTTAAAATCCTTTCTAATTAAAATTTCAACATATATTATAGTATTTATTATTTTTCAATTTGCATATCTTTTCCTAATAAAACGTACAAAAGCACCCATTAGTTTTATTTTCTAAAGGCTTTTCTCTTCTTTTTCAGGTGCTACTGATAAACTCTCTAGGAATTCAGAATTTCACATTAAGATAGGGAGCCTTCTCCAGGTGGAAAAATGTGAGTCCAGTTAATACCTCTATAATTTATTAGTGGATCAAGAATTTGGGATGTTTCCAATCAGAAAACCTCTGCTGGTCTCAGGAATTCAGATTCAGAATCCAGCCCATTTAGGATCTGAACATCTCACCCTCTGCACCTTCTGCAGAAGGCTGGCATTGCCTTCTTACAATTGCTTATTAAGTAGCTCATCAGTGCATCCAAAGTGTGCAAATTTTTTTATCCAGACACGGATGACGACACAGCTTCTGTCCCAGACCAGGGCCTTGCTCTTACAAACACTTACACACACAGATTGTTTAACTGGGTTGTGATGTTGAAATTAAGGGAGCAAATCCAGATTGGAAATACATACATGCATATGTAAATGTTTGAGAGCCAGTGGGAGCCAACTAGGCTAAATTTTATAAAGATCAGCTGAAACTAATTTGAAAAACTGTCTAGATAAAATAACTTTCTCAGAAATATTTCATCTCAGCTGGTAAAAGTGCTGATTTGGGGGTATTTTCTTTATTTATATATCTTCCCCCTTTTTATCCCCTCAATTAATCTCCTGCTTTTTGTTGTCCTGCTAGTATTTGAACAATAATATAACACTAGAGAAAGAAAATCAGATAAAATAGCAAAAGTCCTGTTAATTTACTTAGCTGGATGCAATTATCAAGTTAGAAGTGTTGATTGTGTGTTTATAGATGTTTAGTATGTTGCAACAGGTGTTTAAAAAAATAAAACCATTTTCAGGCTCTGTTATCTTTTTTGCTTTCCAGTTCATAAAAAAAAAAAAGAAAAAAAAAAAGATTCACAGGACTGAGTAACATATACACAATCTCTTTTTTTATCCCCAGTTAGCATATGTCTAGCAGGACCAGTGTTGTTGCCTGTTAATTTTTTTTTAAGTGGGAAGCCAACATGTACCATGATCACTGCTAGTTTGGAATATATTTTCATTAATTCTTTCCAGTGCGAGCATAAAGGGAGAAATCAAGGAATAGTTGAAGCTGGTGAATTCAAGATATAAATTGCCGGAAAAAGTGTGTGTTTTCTCACACTTGTAGTATTGAACTCACGCTTTCTCTAGCCTACATCTTGGTTTCACTATCTACTGGTTTCTCATTCTCATTTTCTTGCGAGATCAGTTGGTATGGTTTCTTCATTTCATTCTCCTCTATCACAGAATTACCCATTTCAGCATCCCTGTTCTTCAGCTCATGCCGTGATAAATGTTCAACAATTCCTGCTCCAATGGAGTCTCCCAAGACGTTGGTAGTGGTACGGAGACGATCCCTAAGGAAAAAGTAGTGAGTTAATTTCATCCCTTGCTCAAGGAAGCATGCAGACTAGCTGCTAAATTGGCCCTTAAGCAGCCACTAGGTGAGTCACCTGTTTTATGTGCATTCACTTATCTGAACTGTTAATACCACAATTTCTTCTATGGAAATTAACAAATATAGTGGGATGTGGAGTCACAAAATATGTTAATACTCTTAGCAACTTCACAGCAAGAAACAGTCACATGATGAGGATGGCAAAGGGAGCTTATGGCTTCTTGGATGCATTTTGATGTTCTTGGGTATCAAGAGCAAGAGTATCCTCTGAACATGTAAGCCAGCAAGAATCTACCTTGTTAGGTTTGTTTGTCTGCTGACCACAAACTATGATGTGTAATTTAGGGTGGAATTGTGCAGGAATTACTCAAATTAAACTACAAAAATTCATCCCTCTCAGAGGGCTCTGCCCAGGAGATGCAGGAGGCATCTTGACGAGGAGTGACTGGCAGCGTCAGTAGGTAAGCAGCTACATCAGGTGGTTAGATAATAACTTGAAGACATTATGATCTGATAACAACACAGGCAACTTCTTTCAAGGAACAGTTGAGAAGACTGAAGGGTAAAAGCCCCGAAAAAGCTAAATAATAAGTGTTAATTGAAATAGGGGCTGGAGGGACCCTTCCTTTGGTTTATTTCCTGGACCTAGGGGAATATCTATATATCTATATATCTATATATCTATATATCTATATCTAAAGGTGTATGTCTACAGATAGATGAATGGAAAAACTGAGGGGCAATACTTTATGGTGGCAGTAACACAATTATTTTTCATTTCTGTGTTCATGGGGTAGACAGATGAGCCTTTCCTCGGTTAGATAGTCAGCAAGGCTGCAATGAATTGGTTGGATCTGATCCAATTCTGAGCCTGATTGATTGAAAAGTTTTCATTGCCATCCTACAAAAAATAAAAGACTAAAACAATTCTTTGCTTATTTAATTGCAGTGTATCTGAAAGATTTCTTAGTATCCTAACAATACAGGTTTCTAAGTAAACTTTTTACATGCAAAAGGAACCATCATTAAGCAATGCCCTTCATCATCTGCTCTAAGAAAATACCTTAATAGCAAGAAATAGTGATTCTTTTTAGTATTTGTATCCAACTTCCCTCTACAGCAAAACATTGTATTATAGCCAGAATGCCCCAGGCTATTTCACTGCTAAATATGGTCTAAGCCTTTAGCAACTCCATAAAAATACTTACAAGAACCAGTCCACTGCAATGATAAGAGTGATATCATCTGTAGGCAAACCTACTGATGTGAGCACGATGACCATGGTGACCAGTCCAGCTTGAGGAATGCCTGCAGCCCCAATACTGGCAGCTGTAGCAGTGATGCTGTGCAAAGAGATGGCAAGAGCAATTAACAGTAAAAAAGCCTCTCCTTATCATCTGTCAAACTTTAAAATCAGATGTAAAACAAGAAGGTATTTGCTTAGTAGTAAATAAAGACATGAGCCTAGTCCCTTATCTGAACACCCTATAGCTGCAGGGGAGTATGACTCTTGATTCAAAGTGTTTCAGTAAACCTTTATCCAGAAACCTTGAAACATGATTTTGTTAGGTGGTAAAATCCATACTAGATGCCAAGGGCCAGACAAAAACATTAAAGTTACATGTCCCCACCCATTGAGAAAACTCACTCCACAAGCTCAAACACGTTAAAAGAAAAAGCTGAGGAGGTAGTTCTGTCCTGGCAGATCTAACACAAGAACTTCTGCTCTCTGTCCATCTCACTGTAACTTCATGCCAGGTGAAGTCTCTGTCCTCCAGCAGTTGGCGTTCTGCCATCAGAAAACAGAAAACTGCCAGAAAACCTGAGTCATACAGTCGACTGACTTAGTAAAAATATGCTTGTTCACACCCGGTTTAGGAAGATTTTGTTTTCTCAGGTGGTTTTTCAGGGAGCAGCTCTAGTAATAATGAGTATGAAACAATTGCCTCAGAGGGTGAAGGCAGAGCTTTGCCTTATGTTAATGAATATTGAAATAAACTGGAGGGTTTTATGGAGAGAAGAACTATATATGAACTTTCAGTGTTCCTGAGTGGTAGGTATGTGTCTTTGTCCCACAGTGCCCTCATGTCTCCTTGCTGACTTTCCTTTCTGCACATGTACCCATCACCCTTTTTCCTTAAACCGTGATAAACATACTGAAATTAAAGCAGATCAGTTATCATTGAATGCTAACTAGTGAGTTGTTTGTGTTCTATTTCAAACAAGAAGGCTTGTGTGCTTGAAAACATACCTGTCTTCACCACTTCTATCAGCTGATGCAATAAAAATGTATTACTGCTCCTTACACAGCTAGCTCTGTTTGTATCCTGACACCTGGAAAACACTACCTCTCCTAGCAGTAACATTGTGACGATTTTATGCTTCAGCTTTGTACATGCATTATAAACTACCTGATACTCATTATAGGACTGTAGGTCCCAATAGCTGCATGAGTTCTTAAGAAAGAAAAATTTGAAATGAATTAAAACCTGTTCTTGTTGTCTTTATTAAGTGCAGTAATGGGTGTGTCATGTTACAGTTTTGTTAAAAAAATTATCTGAAGGACTATACATGCTGGGGGTCCTTTTGTGTGCAGAAGATGTAGAGGTAATCTGATACTGTAACAGTTCTTGTTTTTAGCTCTAGATACTTATGTTTAATCCCACATAAACCAGCAAGGGGTCATCACAAAGGTCCTTTTTATCAAATGTAGGTAACAGTGGTTTCCATACCTGATTGTGATAATCTGCCCAAAGTTCAGATCAAAGTTGTTGACCTGTGCAATGAAAATTGCAGCCAAAGCCTCATATAAAGCAGTTCCATCCATATTAATTGTAGCACCAACTGGGAGTACAAATCTTGTAACTCGTTTGTCTACTCCATTTATTTCTTCCAGACACTTAAATGTAACAGGTAGTGTTGCAGAACTGAAACAAAAAGAAAGAGGATAATATACGATATAAGTTCTACAGGGAGGGACAGAGAGGAGTGTCACACATTATAATGACAAGAGAGACTGTTCTGTCTTAGTTTTTATGTGATCTACCAGAACAATTTTTAAATGCAAATCATGAATTTAAGCATTTCTAATGATGAGGGTTCTCCTAATGCTCTTAGAAACTTTTTCCAGCTGTTAGTTACTGCCATTTTCTATGTAATCCCTAGTCTGAAAATGTCTAAATTCAGTGTTATGACACAAGGTTCTTCTGCCAGGCACAGGGATCTATTTAAAATTCCTGCTTCTCACTTTTGAGTCATGGAGCTGTGATTGAATCATCCCTAAACGTTGTTTCCTTGAAGGTATACAGAATGGGCTATTCAAACCTTCAGTAAAAAGCATGTTTTCTCTTATTTATTTGCAGGCTTCCCTGGAAACAGCATTTTGATAAATGGTTGCATTATTTTTGCACCTCTGGGTTAACACCACTAGGCAGCTAAGCACCACACAGCCACTCGCTTGCCTCCACACCTAGATGGGATAGGCAAAACCGAAAGGAACAGTAAAAACAAGAATATGGAAGGGTTGAGAATAAAAATGTTTAATAAGTGAGGGAGAAGTTTGGAAGAAGAGCAGAAGAAAACGAAACAATGCAAGTGATACATAAGCACCACTCACCACCTCCCACAGATAGACCAGTGGCCAGCAAGTTCTGAAGTAATAGATGGCCAGCCTTCCTAAAGTCCTCTTTCCCCTTTCATTGCCGAGCATGATGTATGTGGCATGGAATATCTCTTTACCTAGTTTGGTTCATCTGCCTGGCTGTGTGCCCTCCCAGCCCACTGTGAACTCCTCAACTCACTTTGGGGGCAGAGTGAGAGGCAAAGAAGGTCCTGATACTGTGCAAATACTGTTCAGCAACAGCTAAAATGTCAGTGTGTGATCATTGTTGCTTTGGCCACAAATCTAAAACATGTCACTATATGAGCTGCTATGAAGAAAGTTAACTCTGTCCAAGCCAGGCCTGTATCTCTGCATCTGATCTCACCAAAGTAAAGAGGTTTTTCAAGACACAGCAAATCAGGTTACTTGATCCCAGTGAAACCTTCATTACTAACTACTTAACAGACTTTGTAGTCTTTGAAAACTCTATCAGTATCTATAAAATACTGGCAAAAAATAAAGAGGCACTGTGGAATATTGTGTTAGAAAAATATCTTTGCTGACTGTCATCTTACGGTTGAATTTTAAATGGTTTTTAAATCCACTTGCAGTACAGTATGCTGTCTTGCATCAGCCTAGGTTTTTACTTCAAAATAATCTCAAACATCAAGGACTCAAATTTAGCATTACAGAATCTCCAACTGAAATCCCCCATCTGTAGGAGACATTTTTAAAATCTATTAAAATGGAAGCTGTTTTACAAAAGGTCAAATGGTATAGAAACATACACTTTATCGTAATAATGTTTCCTTCTGTCACACATGCAAACAGTTTTTTAAATTCCTATGACATATCTATGACCATCTCCAAAGAGAAAAAGTGACATTTCTGTTGTGGGTTCTGTATCCATAATTTTCTATCAGGATTTTGGGCACAGAATGTCAGCTGCCGATAGGAATCCCCTCTGGACTTTTCTTTGCTGCTCCATTAGGCCATGCATATCCTTTTCCAGCTCTATCCTTCATTATCAAGCCATTACAAACTACTTAAAATAGCAAACACCAAGATTGACCAAAGTTACAATGGTTCTGGCCATACAGTCTGCATCACCAAACAGAATAACTTCATCCTGTTCAGGGTTTCTTACAGAAAACAGAGTTCAAGTCAGTATCAGAGAGCAGCAGAACTGAAATACAGTGCCCAAGTGAATACAGAGTTCACCAAACATTAGGCAAAATTGTTTCTTAAACCAGTAATACTATAAAAACAATATGGCTTTAAGATACTGTTTTATACCTGGAAGATGTTCCCAAAGCTGTGACTAATGCTTGGATTAAGCCTCCAATAAATACCCATGGATTCTTACGAGTGATCACAAAGTAGAGAAGAGGTAGGACAATGACAGCATGAATTAGCAAACCGATGATAACTGTTACAGTATACATGGCAAGCTGACCACCGATCACACCCATATCTTCCATCTCAACAATTTTTCCAGCAATCAAGAAGAGAATTCCAAGTGGAGCATACCTGCAAACAAGAAATCAAAATAGGATTACAAAACAAAGTAGAGATTTGGTCCCCCATCCATACTGTTTGTGTTTATATGCATAAATGCAGAATTTCACTGTTAGGATGCTCCTCTTCAGAAGCAGTTCAAGAACTTTTCAACTCTGAACAGCTCAACCTGGATTAAACCACAGCAGTGAATGTTTCTGGTGGGATTCAATGGATTCAACATCTGGTAAGGATTTCAAGATGTATAAAATCTTGAAATAGCATCACCTTTTAGACAGGCAGGGAAATGAACTCTCCTTGGAATTCAGGTGTAGTTTAAAAGCTATTTTAGCCAATTCTGTTACAATTCTGCCTGTGTGAATGAAGACTCTACCAACATATGTGTAGACTATGCCAAGCACCCAGTTCTATTCTAGTGCTGTTTCCCATGCTGTTGGGGAAGGAACCTGCACAGAAGTCTGATAACTTCTGAAGGTTTCAAGCGGCTTCTGATGCCCAAGATATTTAGATTTTTATATTTTCCATATATTCGTAGCTTTGTAGATTGCTAAAGCATGGTTGTAGCTTTTAGTATTTTTCCTATCTTTCTTCCCTACATTTAGGAGCAAGAAGCTTACCTCATTAAAGCATTACTAAATATTGTTCAGTCTTATTCCAAGAAGACAACCAACTACAAGGATGCTCTGTTTTCCAACCAGAATCTGGACCAGATATAACAACAGTGGGGTAAAAGAAACCTCTGGACTTCTTTTAGTGGGGCAGGACCCCAGGAGTTATTACCTAGCCAACTAACCTTTTAATTGAACGGTGTATGATAGGTATACTAATTGACTAACCTTATAAAAATTGTGTATACCAAGTGTGATTTTTGCCATATTGTGTACCTGAAAGGTTTCAACTAGAGGTTTGTTTTTATATTCACTCTAATGTTGTTGGGAAGATCTCTTCTATTTTCCAGGCATCACTTCTGGCTGTGTTACATTCCATCCAGTGGGGCACTGAATAAATATATTCATCAGCACGAAGAAATCTGTATGACAAATGTTGGCTGCATTGTGGGACAGCAGCACAGATGGGATGAACTGGTTTTCCCTATCAGGAAGCACAGCTAGAGGTGAAAAAAGGGCTGGTGCTGGGCATAAAACTTGAACATAATTCTGCTGCAGCACTGCTTTAGGTACAGCCTTATTACTATAAATGTTCACTTGTCTTCTCACGGTAAGATACCACAGAACAGAATCTATTCACTGTATCTCAGCTCCCCTTTACGCCATCACGTCCATGCAGAAATTTATCTGAATCCTCTGCTTTATAATTTTAAATGTGCTTGTGAAGGAGAAAAGATTTTAGTTATTGGAGTTCATATCTAGTGTTTGCTCCTGGATAGACTCTTCGAGTTGATTTGGTTTTTTTCTGTAGTAAAGAAGGCAAGAAGACGTTACTTCTTTTCATAGTTAACCTTCTACCTGGAGAATAATGAAAAGAATTTGAAAAGATTTCATACCTTGAGGGAAAAGGTATTTATTTTATTTACCTAATGAACACGATAAAGAAAGCAGGAAAATTATGTGTATGTGTGAGCAGTGCAGCTACAATGCAAGGACATATGGATACACCCCACAACTACAGGAACTAGCTGTGCTGGAAAATTATGATAACGAGGTTTTGCTGTGTAGAAATAAGATTATGGGAGAGGTTTGTTGGTTTTCTTTAATGAATTCAGATTAAGATATAATGAAACTTCAACATCTTACGCTGTGATTGCTATCTTTATGAAGACATATAATACCTCTGTAAAAGGGTAGAAACTTCTGCCATAGACCCTGATTCTTCTCATGTCAAAAGCAAAACCCACTGAAAGAGCTGGTGTGTTTGGGCAAATTATTGTCACAGAGAGTTACAGCTCTAGAGCTCACTCATGAAAAAAGCTACAAGGTAGATACAATCTTATTGTCTGACTTTCCGCCAAACAGTGCCCAGTGCCGAACTGTGATGAAAAAATATTGTTTAGTAGCTTAGAAAGGAATTTATCGAAGAGGCACTTACCACATGATTAGAGCTACCAATCTCATGATAGCCTCATTAAGGCTATCAAAGAAGTCTTTCAATGCCTGACCTTGCTCCCTCATGCTCCCAATCACCAGGCCAAAGCTGATTGAGAACACCACCAAGCCAAGGGCATTCACTCCGTTCACAGAACCTGGAACAGGAACTATTTCCTCTTTCATTCGGGTGAGAGCTTCCATTGCTTCTGACACGTTGCTGATTATGGAAGTCACCGTGGATGTGTCATTGGATGGAATAGTTACTTTAAACTTTCTCTTTTCATAATTGGTTTTGAACTGTTAAAACAAAAATAAAAGAAAGATAGAAATTCGGTGAATCATAGCAAACAAAGTTACTGTTTTTATTATTATTAAATCATCACAATTTAAATAAGTTATTTACTATTGTAGGACATTTGAATTTTTTGCTTAATATTTTTAGGTAAAATGTGCTATGATGAAAATTTGGATTTCCTGAAAGCAACAAAAATTCGTAATAACTTCTAATACTAAATGTTTAGTTTCAGCTTCTAGAAATCATTTTCTCATAAACAGGCCAAAGTCATCTGCAAAAGATTCAGATTTGTCATGCTCCTGTATCTGGTAATAAAACTATTGATTCTTAGTTTGTGTTTTATATAAATTGCTATTTTTCCCTGCAACAAAATTCCAACCTTTTATAGTCTTTTTTTGGCTAGTGAAAAATATTTTTTTGTGCTCTGTAGTTTCTTTATTTCTTCATCTTTTTATATTAAAAAAAATTAGACTGAAGCTAACTTGAATACAGCATACCTCTTTTTTCCTTTGTTATGGCAAAGTCATTAGTTTACTCTGCAATACAAGTCACCACACTTCTTAATTAAGGAAATGATTATACTTTAAATGGTTCCATTATGGAACAGACAAATGGATTTCTAAATATCAATATGGTCCTAAATGTGTGCTTTGAAAACCAGTCTTTCACCCCCTAATGTTTTCCCAAAGAGAAATTTACATCCCAAATATTTCTATCTGGGCTCAAAAAGCCCTGCTGTCCTGTCCAAAGCATAAAGCATGCTGAATATCACTAGTATAATGTTTCTTATGTATCTCAGGATGCTAATTAGTCCATTAAAGCAGCAGCACACTGGCATCAAGGTTTGGATTTTTATTGTTTCGGAGCTACCAAGAAAAGAGAACTATGTCCCCAAGTTTAAGTATCACTACTGATATCTGGAGACTGTTGAACACTTCAGAAGTACTTGAGTGAAATGAATTAATTATGACCAGGATGGGAAACCTAAGTATCATCATCTTTCAACACTAGTCTGATTTGATGTTGCTTTCTGCACCTCAATAGTTTCATGCACCCCTTCCAAAATATTTGAGGTATCCCTCCAAAGGCTCTAAGTTTTTCAGAATGTCAAATAAAACCTGCTGCAGGATACTTATAGAAAGTTTCTGAATAATATGTAGCAGAACAAACCTACATGAAGGTCAGATACTCTCGAGTCTTGAATAAAATTTGTTAAAATCTTTTACAATTTGGGCTGTGCAGAATTCAGCTGAGAGCACTATGAGCAGTTGGCTGACATGGAAAAGCCCACTACCACTGCCTCACCAACTCACATCCAAACTGTGATAGTTCTTGTTTGATCTCTTAGTGAGATAATTCTACTTTTCAAAGTGGCAGAAATCTTACCAAGCAAAAAAAGTCACCATTTTTTGGGTAAAACCTGTGGAGGTGAATCAGTTCTCACTGACTGACAGGGAAGAACCAGGGAAGGTGGGATGGGGTTATCTCTTTAAGTAACAGAGTGTAAATGGAAATGTAATATAATGTGCTCACTGAAGTGCTTTTTATTCTGTCTTGTCAGCAATGTTAAAATACCGCCTAACACTTTACACCAAACACAAAGATTCTTGCCTTCAAAAACCTGTGTTAGAAAGAATTTGACATGGTAATATGAATAGGCCTTAATTTTGGGCTCATTCTTTAATTTTGTTGCAGCAGGAACATGCTTTTAGTTCTGTGTTATTTAAGTTTCTTTAGAAATATAATGTGGATTTTAGGAACTCACTCAGCAAAGTCCTTTTCCATTTCGTCTACTATACTGGGCCACAGAGATGTAGGTCTTACCTGATCGCTCACCTTATTCACCAGACTTAAGTATTCAGAAATATTGCTAGGGAGAATAGTCTTTATGGAACCCCTGCTAGAGCAGTGGAGAAACATCTTATTTAGAGTGTGATTCAAAATGATAAGCTAAGCAATGGGAAGCAGAGCAACTTTATTTGCTCTGGAATATTTACTTGAGCTGCTCTTACTTTCGTTATAGCTGGCTCAGCCCCAGGACATCCCTGTGGATATGCCTTCTGTGGATCTTACGCCCAAAGTTGTCTATCAAAAGTAATGAGAAGTTTCCTGGTGAAGCAAAAGAAATCAAGGAAGACCAGATACAGGTAACACAAGGGATGTATCTACTAAGGAAAACAGTGTAGAGTGTAGGTTGAGCTTTATTCTTAGTATTGCTTTTTAAAATTACATTAAAGGCAAAACACCACCATGAAACGTATTTTCTGTGTGTGAAATGGTGAAAAAGCCAACTGCTTATAGGAAGTGACTGGATGAAGAACCACCTTCAAAATGTTAGAGAGTGTTTTGAAATAGATGAGTTAATAGCAGGGTTGATTATTTCTGCTGTGCAGAGTAACTGGTGGCAAGAAATAATTTTTTGAGTTTTTATAACATTCCTATTTTCATCAGATCTCTATCTCAGTGGCAATCAGAGTTACCAGCTTTTAATGTAGCTCAAACTGACAGTTTAATATCACATTTTGATTTGGCTGATTCCTGTTCCTTTGCAACTTTCAGAAATAGAAGAAATTAGACAAAATAAAACTGCTAATTGTAGGCTTAAGGGTCTCAGGAGAGAGACCAGAGGTCCATTCACTGATAATATGTGATGGGCTAGGCAACATCACTGAAGTCCTGTCATTTCTGAGGATACTTGGAGCATTATGTCTCCAGGAAGAGGTATTTTTGCCCAGTAAGATTTTAGATGCAAAATACTCATAATTTTTCCTTAAGTTCATGTATCGAGAACAGTTGAGGAGCAAGATAAGTGATATTTGAATGCATTAATTTGAACAGCTTTCTATAAAAAATCGTCTGCAAGTGAAATGCAAAAATAATGCATTTTTACAAGACATGGTGGTAATGAACAACTGGAAAATTAATTTTAATTAACTTAGCACACTATGAAATAGACAATATAGTTGCTGTATTGAATAATGCATTGAATCAGTTGTTTACGCTTTCATTATTATTTTGTTTTTATTAGTGATTCAAGATACACATAGTCATTTGACTTGGATCTATTGAAGGACTTCAAGGATGAAACATTGTAATCTGGCAGCAGCACATCCTGGTGGCTTATCTTGCTGAAAAGGTAACTATTCTGGAAATTCATAATTCACTGTCATAATTTACTCTGAGATAATGTAATTAGTACTGTCTTTGCTAAGTCTGTATGATGATGCTGCATTTAGACAATACTGACTTTAAAAGCAACAAGTTTGCTTAAATGCAACCCTAAAAATTTAAAAGAAATTAAGACAGAGATATTCCATCTTAAGTGGTTTTTTTCTTTGTTTTCCATATGGATATGTGCAAAAGCATTCTAAATTTTCTGCCTAAGAGCTGATGACACAAGCCATAATATATATTAACTAGCCCAAATTATCATGAGGAATAGACACCATATATTGGTAGTATTAATTTCTGGATGTATGATTAACACTTCCAATTCCTTTGATAATGACGAGTTCAGGAAAGAATATGTAGTCAAAAATATCTCAGAAGGAATGCAGTTCTTTAAGCTTCAGCTGGCATCAAGTTCTACCTATTCACTCCAGAATGACCCTCCCCAAATTTTTAGATTGATTCTGTCTCTTAATTCCACAAGTTTGCTTGCGTTTCTTCTGCTCTTTGATAGACCCCCAGAGCACAGCACAAAGAACAAGTAGCTAAGAAGCAGTATCTGCTTAATAAGGAGACTGCTCACTACTGCTCAGCCCCAGGCTAGACATAATTTCTTAATTTAGCAAAGAAAGAAAAACTAAGAGATAGTGGCCAGAGCAGCAAGGTAAACCCAAAGATTTCTTCAGATATCCTTAAACTGGGGGTGAATGCAGGGGCATTGAGAAAATTTTGAACAAAGTAATCTAATTTTAGGTATATGTGGAGTATCTAGTTGCAGTCAATATATTCAGATTCTCTCGTTACTCATAAAAGTCACGAAAACCTCAAATGATCTGTGCATAGTGAAGGTCATATGGAAATATAACCACAAGTCATATGGAAATCACCAGCACCAGAAGACATGTTATTTAGATTAATAATCTGCTGTTTAAGAACCAGCCTGAGAAGGCTGAGGTACTCAATGAGTTCTTTGTCTTGGTCTTCATTGTCTGGCAGTCAGGCTTTCCATCTCTCAAGTCCCTGAATGTTCAGGTGGAATTTGGAGGAGCAAAGTCCCTCCTGCTGTAAGCAAAGGCTTGGAATCACCTGATGAAACTGAATGGAGGTCTATTGGACATGACAAATGCATCCCAGGGTCCTGAGGGAAGCAAACCACTCTCCATCATACTTGAAAATTCTTGTCAGTCAAGTGTCAAGATGAAAAAATCTACTGGGAAATAAAATGTGCAAAGAAGGAGGATGAGGAGGAGTAAAAGAAAGGGGAGGCAGCTTTGCCTCACAGTCTAGTTGGAAAGAAACACTAAACGGAATCCAAAGGACTAATCTGAAAGGAGAACAGTAGGAAATATAGGAAGATATTTCCTGGATAGGTCCTAAGGTTCCAGTCTCCCTTCTGGACTCTTCATCTCCCAGCAGCAATCCTGTAAAAGCTTTCCCAACTCCTCCTAACAGCACTCCTGCTTTGGTTATGCTCCTCACGCAGTTTCATTTCTTTTCACACCTTCCAGTGAGTTCCAGTATAAACTAGGAAAGAAACCTGCCTAAAGATGCTGTGAGACAGAATGTGCACATCTGATCTATCCAAAGATGTGATTTAAATGTTCAGTGCATATTCCAGTGATTATTTTCAGGTGTGTAAAGCTGTGGGTCAGTATTACACTGTTGAGTGTGGACAGCTACGGGTAGTTTTGTGTGTTTTGTGTTTGGGCCATCAAACACAGTGTTACAGAAACAGATTTGTGCCAGATGGATCATTCTTGTTCATAAATCTTCTGAGAAATGCATGACCGAATGGATGGAACTTTCTTTTTGAAAAGAAAGTTACGGGGTCGGATATAAAAAATCATCTGGATACCTATTAATATTACACATACTTGCAAGTTCAGATCTTAATTTAATGAATCTACTACCACAAAATAACTTTTAGATAAAAATCTAGGGTTTGGTACCAAGTTGAAAAAGTAATAGTATGACAAATTTAAAATCCTGGTACTTCACTAATCCTGGTACTTTTCAGTTGCTGCTGAAAGTCAGTAAAAGCTTTCACTAAATATGTCCTGGATTTTTGAATTGTTTTCTAGAAACCCCTTAAGAAGTAAAGCACATGAGAAATACAATATATTTAATGTTAACAGAATCTACAGGACATCTTTAATTAAGAACATGGGTTTAGAACTGCTAGTCACTGAGCCAAGTTTCCTGTTGCTATGGAATACTTTATCAAAAGAATTTTTTAATCTGTATTGGAAAACTGCTGAAGTGTTCCTATAACTCCTAAATGAAGATGCTTTCAGGAATTCAACTTTTAAGTAACGTAGGGTTAAAAACTACTAATTTCCAGTTCAAATTCAGGAATAGTGATTTCATCTTCTTTTTGTATGTTTTTATCTTATTTACCTCCATACAAACTATGTTTCAGAAACCTTTGTGGTTTTTCTAATTTGTTTGCTTTATGTACTTTTCATTTTTGTTTATTATGAAGTCTTTACTTTTTCCTTTAAGGCATTTATATACTTCTATATAACTGAGATCAAATGAATGGCTTGTTATCTGCTTAAATAATTTCCCAAATCTTTTTGAAACTGCAATCTGGAAGGCACTTTGATTGCTCTCAAGACCTCTAGATAATAACTTCCAAATTTGAGAGATTTATGAAGAATACTTGCTGCTACGTCTATAACTTTATGCCCTAATTATTTCACTACTTTGAGATAAAGATCATATCATTCCTGTACTTTATTACATTAAATTCTTTGAATCTATTTCTAGTTTAGATATAGAGGTTTTCATTTCTGTACTGCTCTTCTGCATCAGTGTACTGAGTTCATCAACATCCTTGCTGAAGACAGAGGCATGGCATTTGTTAGTCTTGGACCTGGGTCTAGTTTGCTTTTTTAATTTTAATCTAGAAATCTTTAATGCAGAAAGTCACTCCTTTTTATTGGTTTCTGTTTATATAACTAGAGAGAATGTTACAATTTCTTTTCAATTCTTCTGCAAGATGTAACTCAGCTGGCTTTGGTAAGTTTATACTTTATGCTCTTCTTGACCTTCACATTTCAGCTTTTTTTATTGCTACAGCAGTAGCTGGTAAGTAATATCAGTTCAAGATTGTCTGTGAGGTCAGCGTGAAGCAATTAGATTATGGAAACATACATTCTAGGTTTCACTGAATCTATAATGTCTTCCTTTAAAAAAAAAGAATGTAACTAGTTATTGTTATTTTCTCTGTAGGACAGCTGAGGTTAAGACCAAGTTAACAATAGAGGCTTTTGAGAAGCAATATAAAAACGTACTCCTATGGACTTCTACCACAGGTGACAGGAAGTTCTTAATTTGCCTTTTTTTTGATAATGTCCACAAATTTTTTTCTTCTCTTTCGAACCTTTTTGTCACATGACATTCTTGAAATTCTTCCAGTCTTTGCACAGATGGTGAATATCTCAGTATCTCCCAGTTTAACATAACACTGTTTTAGAAAGGCAAATCCTGAGTTCATTTTAATGAACCTTGCTGTCAACATCTGAATTTGACATTTTGAAAAAAATAATTTTTTGACTTGCCAAGCCTGGTTTTCTTCACTTCTCATAGTAAATATTGTTGTCTCAATATGATTGAAAACAGAGCATAGATTTGGTTAGTTTAGTTCAGGAGTTTTTGAGACAGCTGGCAGCATATATAAGTTATGTTTCTGCTGTAAGTGGTATTAACAAGAATGTGATATTCCTAAGGCAAATGTGGTTACATTTAATTTCTTACCTCTTCATGTTTTATTTGGAAACAAAAAAAAATATTTTTACCTGTTTAAAGCAAGCTTCCACCAGATTTGGAGGGAACATATTTCTGTGAAAGAGAAAGAAAGTAACATGAGAAGCAATAATAAGCTAATAATTCCTTTAGTAAGGACACAGCTAATAAAAGAATTGACCAGCTAATTTTTGAAGGAATCCTAAGACAAATATGTGATAACATATACAGTGAGTAGACCGTTGCACATAGCATTGGCCTGGTTAGCTTTACTGGGATGAAAATTAGGATTGGATGGTTCCTGGCAATTGGAATCTCTGTATTTGTATTGTATCGCAAGTCCGGTTATGGAGCAGTACATTAACTAAATTACTAAATGTACAAAGCTCTATGGGACAAGACTCACTTTTAATTTTGTACTTATTAATGCTTTATGAATCCAGATTAATAAATAATTTAATAATACTTAATGTATTTTGAGTTCTCAAATAGTTTTTGCTCTTATGTAGCCTAGTACTTCATGATATTTATCACTTGATTATTATTTATCACTTGATTTGTTGTGACTAAACCCCAAATCTTTCTGATGTTTGAATATTCTATAATAATAATAATACATACATACACGTGTGTGTACATTTGTTGCAGATGGGGGTTTGTTTCTTTGTTTTCTTTGATTTGTGCATTTCTGAGGGATTTAGAAGCAGCCTAATTGAATAAATCTTGAGGAATCTGAGCACAGACCTCTTAATGGAGGTTACTGTAGTCCCCCTTCCTGGCAGCATGATCCTTGGAGGCCTTTCTCTGTGTCTCTGGATTCTCCAAATGGGTTAGCGGAACAAAAAACTTTGGTGGTTTTACCTGTGGAAAAGCTCCTGAGTTCAAAACCTCAGCTTCCCTACTCCCTAGAATACTTCTGTGGCATACTATCTCTATAGAAGAGTTATTGCAGAGTCTCTGAGCAAGGAGAAAACAAGGTTTTCTGTGCCCTCTATTTCAAGCATGTTACTTGCCTGTTCCTGGAAGTTATTTCCCATTCATATAATTGAATAAATTGAGTAGATGCACCCAGATTGGTGGCTACAAATCAAAATTAAAACGAGTAACTAAATCAGGGGTTCAAGTGAAGTGAGAAAACTGTTGCAAGTTAGAAGAAAAGTGGAGGAATTTGGTAGTAAGGTCTGTGCTTTGGAAGAAGGAAAAAAGACCCATGCAGATAGCAAAACAGAGGTCTTTCTTTTGTGCATGAAAGAAAGAAAGAATCGGTCTTTCTTTCAGTATTAAAAGCAGTTTCTTCCCCTGCAACAGCTTGATTTGGAAATAAATCCATGTATCCTTTTGTAGCATTGTAAGGGTTAGAGATATTGATATCACACAGTTGAAAGAAATTTGGCAACTTTATGCAGTCACTGTTTAAAATTCTCTACTTTTTTTCTCTGTGAATCTAAATATTACCATCATAGCTATTGGTACAGAAAATGTGCAATATCATAGCCATACCTGATTAAATCAAGAAAGGCATCTGCTGCTGTCACTTGCACAATTTTGCCTTCTCTGTGCATGTTTTCCTTTGTACCTTTCCCGGGGTGGATGATGACCACAATGATTATGCCAATCAGTACAGCAATGATAGTAGTGCTCATGTAGTAGACTACTGCTCGGACTCCCATCTTCCCTGAGGCTTTACTATCCAGGGCAGCAATTCCTAGTAAATTTAAGCACAACAACATGCAACTGATATAGTTGTGAGTAAAGGGTATGACCTAAGCATAATGAAAATAGTTCTGTGGGAAGAGTTTTGATGACCAGGACACTTAAAGCTACTCAAGGCAAGATGTCCCTCTTTTGCAGCTCATTCTGTCACTGTCTTCCCACTCCACCCCTAGTTACATAATTTTCTATAACAAGAGTTACAGCTTTCTGTGCTTTCTTAACACTTCATTAAATGCAAAGATCATTGGTCTGATGCAGTGTGGCACTCCCTATATATTCCAGTGAGACAATTCATGCTTTCTGATTAGTGTAGTTACAACAGTCTGAAAAATGTGCTGCACATAATTTGTAAGATAGAAAATAGAGTACTCTTGAGTGATGTTGATGATTGCTACAATTAATATATATGAACAGTTTTCTTTAATCCCCAATGGGCTACCTCAGTTTACCTCTGTCCCAAGCCACGGGACTTTAAAACAGATTAAATGCTGCTAACCTGTTTCGGAAAATCCTTACCATAAAGGTATGAATAAACCTTTATTGCCTCCCATAAACTTGCAGGACTTGCAACATTAATCCTAATTCTTGGCTCTGTTTGGATCTACTGTGAATATTAGGGTGCTCCCTATGGCATCTTCTATAGTATTTTTTTCATGAGATTGCACTGATGAATAGCTGCAATATGTTTTTTAAAAGGGAATGTCAGAAATGGAAATGCTCTTTCTCTTTCCAGCAGTCGCAGCTACGTCTTGCTAGTTCTTCTCCTCAAAATGTCCCACTGTTCCTTCTCCTCAATATTTGCCCATACTCCATCTGGAGGCCTGTGCCATCTGTCTCAAACCAGGGCTCAGGCTTCTTGTTGCAATCAAGCTTTCAAAGTGCTAAATGAAAAAAGGAGTTTTGAAAGGATCTTTTAGCTTTATTATTTCCTCCTATATGGAATTGCCTAACCCATACTTCCATGGACTGCCTACACATTTATATAGATGCCGCCTTTGAACATATAAAAAAATTTGACCACCTTCTGTTCTGGCTGTCTGTCTCAGAGGAGAAAGCATTTAGAATAAGGCAAGAGGACTGCAGGAATATAAATAATATGGAAATATAAAATTTGAATCATTGCCTGGCAAAACTAAATGTTCTTCAAATCATTGTAGATAGAACATCCTTCTGTCTGTCTTCTAAAGGAGGAGATACATTCTATTGGAGCTACAGTGAAAGTACTCTAGTCCCTGATGCAGCAGAGATCAAGGATGTGTCCCAGGCTCTAATCAAATCTTCAAAGTATTACACCAATCACATGCTTCATACTTACCCTTTCAGTTCACCTTTCTTCATTTTCTGCCCTTTTGGCAGAAATCATTAGAGCCAGTAAGATTCATACACACAAAAGGAATTCCATCACTAGATTCACACACTAAATTTCTTGGCTTATGTGTGCCATTGTAGTGGAAGGAAAAATGTTATTGGTACAGCAAGAAACTGAACATGGAAATCCAACATTTGAAGCATTTGATCCTTCATGTCTCTACTCAGATTTTCCACCTGCAAAACTGTATTATAATTTTCATGGTAAGTTTACATTTATGTTCTGAAATTCTGTGAGGAAGATGGTAAACACTAGCAAGTAACAAAGAGCTTTCTTAACTTTACAAATGGGAAGTCCTGTAGCCCTCTTACTCATGAATGGAAGATTGGTTATTTTTTTGGAGTCCACAAGTAAGGTAAATATAAAATAATGCAAATATGGTTAGCCAAGGCAAGAAATAATGTTAATAATTTTTTGAGAATTTCAGATCTGCTATTGAATTGTACAGCATTTATCTCAGACAGCATTTATTACAAATTTTATTTTTAAAGTATGAATAAGAAACTTAAAACATAACTTAGAAAGTGAAAAATGAATGTTCACATATTAGTCAGTCAATTTAATTTTTGTATGTGTTAATTGGGGTTTTTTAAATGTTCTTTTTCTTTCTCAAGTAACAACAAAGGTCTATCTATTTTTTCATTTTGCATAAGACCATTTTTATACTTTTTTTACAACATGAGCAAACCTATACAGTTTGGTAGGAATGTTTGGAAATGCAGAGATTTTGAATCAGTTGGTTCCCAGCATTCTGCCCTTTACAGATAATAGATTCAACACCAGATGCTAAGCACTGTCAGTCTTAGAGGATTTCCCGCCATACCTGCCTGTGCTTTAACCAAACCTGACAGTTTATTTGTACTTCACCCTTGAGTCTCCTATACTCCAGAAATCACTAAGAGTCAGTGTAGGGCATACCTTACCAGTAAAGATTGCTGTTTTGAAGGATTAGATTTTGTGATCCTGTTTTTTTCTTGGACTGATTCTGGGACTGAGTGGTGAACCATGTGAAAGTGGTATGTCAGGGAAGCAAGAGTCATGCTCTTGTCTTTGTAAGCTGCTTTCCAGCCTGGTCTCCTGGTGTGTACTCTGGCTGGGACTACATGGCTCCTTATTTTAGGTCACTCAGTCTCCTTCCTGCTCTTGGTATCATATAAATTATTTCTCAGCTTTAACACAGGGACAGCAATTCCTTTCTTCTTGAGCTGTAGCTGCTCATGGCACATATAGCAGAAAGCATTCAAAGCAGAAGGATGACAGGCCTAAGTATGAACAAAAGCTGTATGAGGAGGAAGCAAGTGCTCACCTCTGAGAGCCCTTACTGGGGACTTTCTGGGTCGTCTCCCCTCCCACTGCAATTATTGGGAACTCAGAGAACTGCAAAAGTTTCCAGCATACCAGCAACAACAGTTGCCTAAAATAATATTTTAAATCTGTTTTTAAAGAATGAGAAAATGAAAGGGGCTGTTTTCTTTGCATTTTAAGATGTTGACAAGATTTCTTAGAACTGAATGGGACTCTGGAAAGGTCTCCAAAGCTTTCATGTGTCACAAAGCATTGTATCCTCAGTGTGTCTTTTCACAGTCAGCCAGCAAAACCCCCATTGTCCTGCAGGAGATGTATGTGCCCCTTTCATCCTGCTCGCTGCTCTCTCCTCCACACCCTCCTGGCTCCAGCACCTCTGACTCCTCTCTTCCTCTCCCTCCCCTTCCCCAGGGGGCCTGGGAAACTTTGCTGTGCCACCAGTCCCCACGCACAGGGATGCCTTGAAGTTGTCAAGGTGATCTGGAGCAGAGCCCCCGTAATTTCTCCTAGCGTGTGCACTCACACAACATGAATGGGAATGATTTTTTAAGTATTGATGGGGAAGGAGGGAGGCCGGGGAGAAGGAAGGGAAGAAAAGACAGAAAGGGGTAGGCCTAAATCTGTAAAACTGCAAGCAAACCCAAGCCTTCAGCCCTGTCTTCTTCCTTCACCTACCCCTTCCCTCTCTTGAGAAATACCACTGTGTATAAAATAAAGACATGACAAGGAGTTCTCCAGAGTGTCACAAAGCAAAATGCTACGTTGTTCTTTAACAAAGATGTTAAGAGAAGAAATGAAAATATTTTAAAATATAGGAAAGGCAAGGAGAAGGTAAATATATAATTACAAGAGGAGAAAGAGAGAGAAAAGATAAAGAGAAAAGGAGAAAAAAAGTCTAGTTAGGATGACTTTAAAAATTCTGAGTTGCTAATCTGGTAGCCCCGATTGCTCACCTGACTTGATTACTGTTCAGTAAATTGGCATGAGCTATTGATTCTATGAATCTTCATGAAATAGCTACTATATTGTGACTAATTTTGTGTCAATTACATTGTACTTATGATTTTATATTACACAGAATTCTAAAATTTACCAAATCTAGACTTGTTGCTGTTTTTAATTTTCTAGATCTTGAAAGCATGCTGCACATAATCCATGTGTAATCTTGGACTATACTAGGGCACACTAATGTGGAGGGGTGGTACTACACTCCTGGAAGATCAAACGTAAAATAAACTGAGCATGTTTTCTTTAGATAATGCTTAAGTAAATAGCAGCTTTGAATCTGCTTGTTCAAGAATAAGTCCCAAGGAATTGTTTTAAAAGCTGAAATGTAAAACCTATGCAAAAAGTCCTACAGCTTCAGAACACTTTCTCCCTTTAATTAGCACAACTGAAGAAAATGATTTTTTCAGAACACTCCAATGTTCTCAGTGAGCTATTTCAGTCTGAGATTTGAGTTTATGCCTGATTTTCCTATTACACTAGTTAAGAGTTTATACCTGAAGGTTTGGGTTTTTTTGAAAGAAGGAATATACATATTACACAATCAGATGCACAATGCATTTTTCCCACAACAGTAGCTGGTCAGCAGCTGGTATGACTGTAGCCCTATTTCTGCGTGTAAACTCCTAGTCAGCAAAGCTTACATTGGCTTATATTTGGCCCCAGCATTAATCACTAACTAACAAATGAGAGCCCATAAATATCAATTTTAAAATAGAATATATTTTCTTACACTCCAGAGTAAAGAGCAACCCTCTGAGGAAAAATAGTCATTATATAGTGTTGATTCTAGTACTTTTGGTGATTTTATCTTTCCTCAGAGCAAGCAAGACTGTCACTGGGAGTAGAGGGTGTGCAAGTGAGCATATGCATTTATGCATGACTGTAATTTCAGTTTGAAAACTGTTAAAGTGCTCAGCTACTGCTTATCATATTGAAAGTCCCTGCTTCTGAGTATTTTTCTGCCCTTTAAGAACCTTTGAAAAAACTATGTATTTGCTTTCCTACACTAAAATTCTTGTGGTTTTAAGCTTTTTCCCCTGATGTTTTAAAATTTTTGTTTCTTTAAAATCCCTTTTGATGTATAATGATGACCATTTAAAATAAAGAACAGTTCAGCTGCGGCTTAAGTGACCATCTAGGCCAATTTGACTTCAGGGCTGACCAAAAATTAAAGTTATTAAAGGCGTTGACCTCTTTGACACTGACAGGTTGGGGTTATTGGCCACCTCTCTGGGAAGGCAGTTCCAGTGTGCTACCTCCACCTCTGGAAAGAAATGTTTCTTAAGATCCAGTCTGAATCTTTCCTGATATAGTTTGAACCATTCCCACTGGTTCTGTAACTTGATCCAGGGAGGAGAGATCAGCATCACCCTCTCCCCATCCTGTCCTCAGGAAGCTGCAGAGAGCAGTGAGGTCACCCCTCAGCCTCCGTTTCTCCAAACTGGACAAGCCCAAAGTCCTCAGCTGCTCCTCACAGAATAGTGGTAATTCTGCTCAGTAGAGGAGAGACTCTGTGCTCAGAGCCCTGGTGCAGGCTCTTGACTGAGGTTCCCATCTGTGGGCACAGGACCGAACACCTCCAGGTCGGGATTCTGCCGAGATGCAGCAATATGTTGATAAAAATGCATAAAATAATCCAGCAGTTCTGACTATGTAGAACAAACTGTCCATTCTGGTCCTTATACATATTGACTTACTGAAACAAAAAAAAGAGGATTTCTATGACCGCGATTAATTCTTTCCTTATTCAGCATGTTACAGCTGAATTAATGGCACTTCCTTGTCAGTGGAGAGATTTTTATATAAATTCCCTGTGGATGTTTTATACTTAGTCTTTAAATACAAAACATTAGGAACGGAACATCTTTTTATTCCTAATTATTTTCCTGTTTACTTTTTACGGTCTCTTCATTAGGAAATTGCAGTTGCTTGTTAAGGACTCCTATGGTGGAACAGCAATAATGGCAACTGTTGACTCAGGAGTGTTGCCCTAATTTTGTTTCTTTAAGGTTGTCTTTCACTCTCCTAATGAAGCAGTCTCAAATGGGCTACTCCCACCCCCTACATCCACTAAGCGCTGTGTGATGAGTAAACTCACAGTGTGAGACCATGAGAACAATCCCTTTTGTGTATGTTGATGAGGATTTGTGAACATGAATAACACTGTGCAAGGTCACAGTAAAATATGCTGACAGAAAATTTGTAAGGAAAAGCAAGTTAGGTAAAGACAGTGGAGGTATTGCCCAAGTTTAATTAACATGATTAAGCTCTAAAGCTTTATTCTAATTGCAGCTGAACATGTTCTCTGGGTTGCTGAGCATTCCCAGAAAACAGAAGTTAAATTTAGGCTTTGACAATTGAGCCTTTCACAAGATCAGGTACAAATTTTATCCAAATTCTAGATTATGATTTTTATTAACAGTAACAGTAAAATAACGTTTTCAAAGAACTGTAAGTATTGGTGAAGTTAATTAATGCTGTATCAATACAGATAATGACTTCCTGGAGCCACATAAATTGCATGTCTGAAATATAGCCCTGTATGCCTTTTTACATGAACTGATGAGACAAGTTTCTCCCAAATCTCAATTTAACTTATCTTTGCTTAAATATGAATGTTTAGAAAATGAAATTAGATATTATATTATTTTTCTCCAGTTCTGTTAAGATATCTGGGCAAATATCTCAGAGGAAAATTAGCAGTTGTATTTGAACCAAAATTATGTGACCGTGATTAAGCCAAGCTGACTAATGAAACCCACGGCTGAGATATAGTAATGCAATTCAAAGAGCCAATTAAATGTCTAAGAGTGGCTCCTAAATGACTACCCTTGCCCCACAGTTTTTTAATCCTGCCCCATCCTTGCCACCAGAAAACTACCAACTTTGGGTCTTGTAGGGTTAGTTGTTTCTGACAGTTTGTCATTTTGAATCATCCCAGAATTGTGTCATGTGAACCCCAGAATTTTACACGAGAAGCAGAAGGAAAGAATGTTTAGGGCAGAAAACTAGCAAACACCTGCTGGTTTAGCTACAGTTTAGTCCTTAGAAGGAGAATTTTTGTGAAACCATGGCACAATAACACCTGAACATCGAGTGATGTAAATGGAAGGGGCCCAAATAATCTCTTGTGGCTTTACAGTGATTTTTACCTTTCAGTTAACCATGAATAGTGAAAGACCATTCTGTTGTGGTTCATCACTGATAGTGCTCTTTCAGTAGAATAGCTTACTTTATGAAACTTATTCTTTGGTGTCAGTGCATTTTAATTGTTATAAAAAATATGACAGTGATCCATGCTGGAAAGTATTTTCTGGGACATCAAGTTTAGCCTTCTGATACAGCAGGGAAATATAGTCTAAAGTATTGGTTAAAAATTTACTAAGCTTGAGGTTTAAACCGACAGCAATTTTTATCCTAACAATTTCCATGTTTGGGTATTCCGCTGCCTTGCTCTCATCTTAGTTTGCTTGTTTCAGTGCACAAATAATTTGATTGGTTAATGGCTCAATGTCCAGATGAGATCAGTGATGAGTGAGGTCCCTCAGGAATCTGTGGGGGGATCAGCACTGTTTGATATCTTCATCAATGATGCAGACAGTGGGATTGAGTGTACCCTCAGCAGGTTTGCAGATGACACCAAGGAGAGAGGTGTTTGACCTGCCTGAGGGACTGGATGCCATCCAGAGGGACCTGGACAACCTCAAGGAGTGGGTCCATGGGAGCACCATGAGGTTTAATAAGACCAAGTGCTGGTGCTGCACCTGGGTCAGGGCAACCCCTGATATCAGCACAGGCTGGGCATGAACAGAACAAGAGCAGCCCTGCCCAGAAGGACTTGGGGGTGCTGTGGGTGAGAGGCTGGACATGAGCCAGCAAAAGAAGCATAACCAGCAGGTCAAGAGAGGTGATTTTCCCCCTCCACTCTGCTCTCATGAAACCCACCTGTGGGGGGGTTGGAGCACTGCATCCACCTGTTGCGTCCTCAGCACAAGAAAGACGTGGCGCTGTTAGACCAGGTCCAGAGGCCACAAAGGTATTGGAGGGATGGACCACCTCCTGTTTGAGGACAAGCTGAGAGAGTTGGGGTTGTTCAGTCTGGAGAGCAGAAGGCTGTGGGGAGACCATTTAGCACCTTCTAGAACATGAAGAAGGCCTGTAAGAAAGATGGGGACTAACTTTTTAGTAGAGTCTGTTGTTACAGGACAAGTGGTAATAGTTTTAAAGAGATTGAGACTGAACATAAAGAATAACTTTTTTAAAATGAGGGAGTTGAAACACTCTCAGCCAGAGAGTTGGTGGCTCTCCTGTCTGTGGAAACTGTCAAGGTCAGGCTGGAGAGGGCTCTGAGCACCCTGATCTAGCTGAAGCAGTCCCAGCTGATTGCAAGGTGTTGGACTAGATGACTTTAAAGGTCCATTCCAACGCAAAATGTTCTGTGTTTCTTCCCTTTAAATTCTTCTCTCTGTCAGTATGAGTCACTGAGGGCAAGGAAGAATTTCATAAACCACCCCACACTCTGCTTGTTGTTGCTAAAATATTTATAAACACCTCCTGGTAAAATGAAGTAAGTCAATATGGTACACTTGGTGCATCTACTGAATGTCAGTGATGCTTACATTACTACATGAAAACTCCTGCAGGATTACGCTCTTCTGTTCTGAAAAGTAGAGTTGGCTTGCAATGTAACAGGATACATTTGAAGAGCCAGTAGGAAAGTACATTTCCTGAAACACATCTGCCTCAGAAGGACCCTGCTGTGGGGCTGTTGAGATACTCATTTAACTCTTCGCATTATTCTGTCTTTTCCTCACAGTATTGGAATGTGACAAACAATATGCTTTTTGAAGGGAAACTAGGGAGTAATTTATCTTCTTTATGTGTGTTAAGCAGAGCAGGAGGGAGATGCAAGCAGGGATTCACAGCAAGCCATGGAGCAGTGATTAGTAACAGCTGACAGTCTCAAACCAAGACTCTCTTTCTTTGGTTACCTCATTGTAATAACAGAGTACAAAGAACCGACTGTCTTCAAGCCAAGAATCAGAGACCCAGGAACACAGAAATTTTTTTTTTTGGTAACAAAACACTACTGCTACCTGCACAGCGGAATTCTAAAAAGACATCCTTTTATGTCCAGACACTTGGACTAAGCTTTCCTGGAAATGGGATTCTTATGTTGAGCATAAAGCTGATTATTTTCTTTATATGGAGGGAAAGAAATAACTATATTTGTTTATGAAAAGGCATAATGTAGTGTGGTAAATTATTTCAGTTCAATCAGGGAACAAGTTTATTTTGGTAGCTGATAAGCCAAAGCACATTAAATTAGTTTAAATCCTAAAGTGCATGTTGTTGCAAGACTGAAATAAATATGCTAGTAGTTGTAAGACTTTTATCCTATTCCCAGAGGATGAAATAATAGTCTTCATTTATTCTATGTTGCCAAAAATACTTTCATGCTTTAAGCATGAAATGCACTGCATCCTATCAAGATACAAGCGATACAGTTACATTTACCTTCTGGATGGTGTTGAGCACACTACTCAGTGGTCCATAAAAATCCATAATGCAATTTCTCAAAACACATGTGCAAACTTTCAATTTGGTAAAATGCTGGTCTGAGTTTTGGCAGGCTGTGCCTGGAGTTCTTCACAGACATGTTTTTGTATGTGCAGCACTTATTAAACAACATTCCACAAATGTACGGTGCTTCTGTTATCTGGCTGGCTCTATACAGTGCGGCAAAGCTGTAAACTATTTACTATACTAAATCACTTGGGATGCACATTAGTTGCTACTGAAAAAATAATGGGAGATTAGAGGTGTCCATAAGGGAACAGTAGCTAGTAGTGCAGTCTAGTGCAAAAAATAATCTTCTTTTACCTCTTGAATATGTAACAAGTGCCTGAAGAGACACTTATATGAATTAATTTTATAGAGTTCATGCAGCAACCATCGTTTGGAAGGAAGCTTTGCTCAGTTGGATTCGTGACTTGATACATACTTGAACCAATAGTAGTGTGTGACTAATGGATCTGGCAACAACCTGGCCTTTGGATTTCTGCTTGGATTTTTAATTCTAGCACAATTTTTAAAACCTTAAGATCATTCCTTGTTAATTCAGCAATGCTAAGAAAATTTGGAAACAGAGTAACATTGCCTTCAGGTATGTATAGTGAGACTTCCTTTTTTGGGTAATCTGAAGTTGCACTAGTAACTGTTCACTCACTGAAGAACCCTCCATGTTTTCTGTTGTTGCAGTAGCTACTATCTATTCTTGCACCAGTTTATTAATAATCACAATAGCTCTGCTTTGTTGTTGTTGGTTTTTTTTAATAAATCTTGTCAGCAATACAACACTGATTCGTGCATCTGTGTCCAACTTAAAAGTTCTAAGTGTTCCTTTTGCTTTCAATCTGGCAGTTCATTCATCCGCTGCTGTTTTACTCACTGATCTTCCATGAGCTGCTCATGGAGCTAGTGCTTTCCTTTTGTCTGTGTTGCACACACTCTGCTGGTGTTTACATGTCCTCATAATCCTTTTAGTTTATTACATTCCTCCCCATGTGCCATGCTTTTTTTCAGTTTGTTCTATTTTGCAGCACTATGTATGATTACATGTGCTGTTCTTGATGGATTCACACTTCGTTTGCTGACTTTTCTCCTTTCACACTTCAAGTATAATTTTAACTTCCACCAAGTTGAGGTGCTATCTGCATCATAGCAACATAAATCTCTTTGAGTGAAACTCCATTGTGCCACTGCTATTTTGCTCTCCATAGCAATAAGTTATCTGAGTTACCTCTCTATGACAGGGATCTTGGTATAACATCTTCTCAATCTGGGGAGGTTTGTCCTGAAAGACATTATGCCCAAGTGTGTACTGACATTCATGCAGGACCTCATATAGTGATGCCTCAGTTCCCCTGAGAGTTCAGGCACAAATAAGATGCACCACTACACAATATCTATCCGTGTCAAAAGGAAATACACAGAGCTCTTTCATGCATCTAAGTCATTATTTGAACTAGAAACTGCAGAGCAATAACTAATCAGACAATACAGACTACGTTTTGGATTCTTATTTTTAAAGAATCACAAGAACTTGCATTTGGTAAATCATCCACATAAAGTTTTTTATCAAAAACTGAATCCTGTGTTGATAAAGAATCTAGAAACAATCTGAGACTTCCTTTATCACATATAACCAAGTCTATTTAAAGAGAATGGGATCTGATGCAGAAATTATTTGAAAAAAATTGTATAGACATTATTAAATTTATGAACTAATAGCATTTTAAAACCCCACTTATAATCCATTAGCTAATACATTAAATAATAAACGAGAATATCTTAATGCATAACATGATAACATTTTCCCTTTTTCTAATAGGAGTAAATCAGAACTTAATTACACTCAAAATTCCCCCCAAGAATTTAACGAGTAACAATCAAATCAAGTTTAAGAAAAAAATAGTTTCTATTTGTGAATTTAAGGTCCTCTGGTAATATGCTATACGAATACTAAGGAGTCATTACTTTAGCTGCAGTTAGTCTATTGTGTTTTAAATTGTCATTATAATTTGGTGGGGCTTTTTCACGATTCAGTAATGATGTTAAGGCTCTTCTGAGAACTCATTAAGAAAGTGTGGAATTGGAGTTTCATGTGAACAGGCTTTTGTTTTCTTTCTTTTCTCTCTTTTGTTTCAATGACCTCTTGAACTTTGGGCCACTGATTCAGTTACAGCCTTGCAACATCAAAGATGTACCTTTTTTTTCTTTGTATTTCTTCACCTTACAGACTTGTAGGAAGCAAAGGAAAGAAGTTAATACTTTCTCTGGAATGCCTGACAGTAGCAATCAGTACTTTTTAATAATATTATTAAACTTTTTTCAGGATGCTGCAGTGCTAAGTACAGCTGAAGCAGAGGGTTTGGCTTCCACAATTCAAGCGCTATACAGTTGCCATCTGGGCATTATCTGGTTGTTGGCAAGATTCAGAATATGAATTTCTGTGAGAGGTCAGAGGTATCAAAGAAAATTAATAGCTGATTTCAAACTAAACAGGTGAAAGAGAAAAGAGAGTTTTTAAAAATTACTCTTATTACTGGACTGTGATGTTCTGTAGAACAGAAAACTAGCCTATTTTTTTTTAACAAACTAGTTATCATCCTATCTTGAATTTGAAAGATTTATTTTCTTAATGGATGATGGTCCTTTGCACAGGTTCATTAGCCATGAGACAGATGTTAGCCAGACTTAGTAAGCATATGTTCTCTAACTTGGTTTTCAGACTTTGGGGAATTAGGACATACTGAAATTTTAAAATCTGGACAAAGCTAGTTTTCAGTGCAAGAATGTATTCATTAATGAAATAGCCATTCATTAGATGAACTCTTGACCAAAACCTACTTTCTCCCTAGCTCTGAAAAGAAACTACATTCACTGGAGAAACTCAGATATTATCTAAGTATTCAGAAATAAGTTAGAAGTGGGTGGGAAACAACAGAATAAAGTATTTAGCTTTTCATGTGAGTAAAGAGAAAATTCTAGTACTGAGAGAGCTGTTTATGAAGGAAAGAAACAGAATTATTTTTTTAACTGTGGTGCAGATAGTATATTTCTAGTGCTATGCTGTACTTATTTTTTTCTTATCTACCACCAGTAAGGAGCTACTTGTATCATTGTCTGAGAATGAAGAAACACATTTACCTGAAAAAGAGTTAATCCTGTTTAAGTATACAATTATAACAAACCAAAGTCTGATTCTGAAAATGTGATGAACTGAGGCATCTAAATAAATATTTGTGCTAATGTACTTAGTCCAAAAACCTCTTCACAACTTGTGTGCACTTGAAGCCCTTCAATCTCTTCAGTGAAGTAAAGATGAATATTGCTGGAAGATTAGTACCAGATCTGATCAATCAGGAACCAGAAGTCATGTTCTCCAAATACTGGAATATGGTAAACCCCAAAATTTTTTCAAACAAATGCTCTTTGTTGAGTGACTCTTGAGTTTTCTGAATATAGTTAGGATCTATTTGTGAGATTCTTTTTACAACCAGGAGGTCTGGAGTTTAGTTTTCTTTGATTTTTGACTTCCAGAGATGATGTTTCTTTAAGAACAGCATTAAGATCTGAAAGCTTCTGTTGGCACAAATGTTAAATTTTCTTTATTTGCATGTTAATCCCTCAGTATTAGAACTGAATTGCTATTCAGCTGTGAGACACTGTAAAGGACTATCTTTTCTTTTCTGCATGATAGTTCTTTTTCCTTTTTTTTTTTCTTTTTTTTGCACAAGTCTCTGTATTCCAATAGTTTTTACTTGTCTTTGTAGATTGTCATTAGTATATCTTCTTTTGATAGACTCCTGCAGAGAAAAAGGTCTTTTCAAGATACTGTTGATAGAAGGAATACACAGAACTTCTGTATCTGGTGACCCAATGAACCAAAATTTATGAGCTTGCTGTTCCAGGTGATTTTCTTGCTAGTTTGCAATGTATGACTGTGCCCACACTACCTGGAGCTGAAAGTTTGGGAAGTACCAAACTGCTTTTTTTTACTAAGTGTGCAAACCTCTGAGGAATCAGTGTTTGTACTGCTTGGACATATCCCTCTTTCCTTTGGAAGTGCAATGTGTGTTTGTCCAAGATCAAAAACACTAAAAATGCAAGCTCTGTTGACCTGAGAAACAGACAGACAACTCAAGAAAGGACTACCTTGAGGACAGGTAAAGACCTGTAAAATTTCTTTTTCTCCATTTCTGAAATCCAGATGGCACTTGCTGCCTTGCAGAGAGTAATAGATTGGAGTTTAGGTAAATTTATGTAGCTTTGCTGCAGTGTGTATCAGTGGCATCATTCAGTCAAATCAAGTCAGATCTCTCTGGGAAGAGAGAGAATCAAAGGAAAAAGGCCTTGTGACATGGAGAAATGTGCCATCAGGGAGGGCCAAGTGAGTTACCTGATGCAGTGCATAAAAGTGGCAGAGTCTGCCCAGACTTAGTCCAAACTGCTGCTTTCTGGCATAAGCCACCATCACAAAACCCCACTCATTTCTGGGACTGGTGTTATGTCACAAGAGTTTTTCATCAAACTTCAGCAGTGTAACAGCTGAACCCTAGACTCACCTGTGAGATGAAAAAAAGATCTGACTGTGTGAGTCTGAAAATGTTTACACCAAGATACTTTCCACCCAATTAAAAAAGACTGTCAATTCTGTGAGGAGATTCTAGGCTGCGGCAAATATTTTGCCATGTTCGTGACTGTCTCAGGCATTCATTCGGAGACAACATGGCAACAAAGAAATAAGGAAAAGATATTCTACCCTGTGCTGCCATGTCTCTGTGAAAGGTTAACAACTATAAAAATGAACTTTGAACTAGAAAGCAATCCTATCGATAAGGTCAGCTCTTATATATTTGCAATGATTATCTTTTGAGAAATTCTCCACACCATATACAACAGTATCATTTATATTTTGTTGCGTTCATTCCTTAAGATCTGGGTATAGAATATATTCAGGAACAACCTGTAAGTAAAGAAAAAAATAATGCACTACCAGGAGTGTCTGGATGAAAAGAATTCTAGCAGATGCAGGAACTGCTTTGTGACTCTCTGACATATAACTCAAATCCCAGATATTGCTAGTCCTTAGTTATATCTGTAGTCTCAACAAATTTTTAGAAATTTTTGTTCTGAATATTTCCGTTTTCTCCTTCTTATTCTCCACCATTGAGAGCTGTGACATGTGGCTGGAATATTAGGATGAACAATTGTCTGGGAAGCTTTCTTCCTCTTCCAGACAATCCAACATCTTACTGGAATCCAGACCCAAGGCTTGAGTCATGTAGGTCCTGTAGTCCACAGCGACTCTCCTCATTTTCCATTGCTCAGAATTCAGGTGGAATTTCCACCAATGCTGTCAAGACACTGGCTTTCAGCACCTCTGCCTCCAGTAATGATGATAATGATGGATCTGCCTTACAGAAGTTTATAATCCAGATACATGTCTGAAGGAGAGTAGGTAGGAGATACAGCAATTAGCTTTGAGAATTAAGTGGAAATAATATGTTATAGGTCAACAACTATCCATCATCAAAAAACAGAAAAAAAATTCAGAGCGAAAACAAGGTTAGAGACGATAGTATCACAGAACCTTGTTTCTGAAAGTGACAACCTTCTGCGTGTTCTACAATGACCTGTGTAGCTGATGCAGTTATTCAGAAAGTACTTCGTACTTTGTCACATTTCACAGTGCTGAAGAAACAATGATACATGTTAATTCTTCTGCTGTGCAAGTACTTCCAGTAATGTTCCTGGTGTTCCCAAAATCCAGCCTGAGGAACTTTCTTCATTAGATTCTTCCAGTTTTCACAAACAGTTACAGCAAAGGCAGACTGACAAGGAAGAAAATAAGATAGAATTGTGCTGTATTTGCATGTCGGAAATGAGGATGCAGATCATGGTGTTCAAGGAAGAGCTAGGGGGGTGAAAGGAGTAGGAAAGTGTAAGCTGATAAAGCTGGAAAGGAACCTTTGTGTACCTAACTATGTGGAACTCTTCACAATCTTCTGGCTGTTTTTTGTCACATTTTGATAGTGGCTCTTACACTGTTGCTATTTGTAAATTTCCCTAGAGTGGGACAATTAAGAGCTGTTGATATTGTTGTGCTTATTTCTTTCCCTCTTCCTTGACCTATGTCTTGCTTTAGCTCTTTTATTTTGAAGTCTAATTTCATGCCAATGGAGTGAGTTAATGTCTGTTGAAAAGTGAGATGATTCTTAAATCCTGGAATGGTTTTTCCCTTGGTTTTGAACTGGTTCTTGAAGAGCTGTGTGTCAGAAAGAAAGCTGAAACTGTAGACAGTAGTCAATGCCTCAGAGTAATTTGTCAGTGAAATCTTAGCAAGTGAAAACAGAGAGATCCCGTCAATCTGATATGAAATTCTAAAGAAAGCGAAACCAACACAAAACTGGGAAATAAATTAATCCGATGATCTGCCAACTCGTTTGTCTTCACATTTATCTGACAATAGGTTCTTCTGAAAGACTGTGAGGAACATAAAAAGATAGAGTTAATTGCCCTTGTTTGCCCTCCCTGCAACTAGGGAGCAGTGGGATCTAGGGCCTTGCTAAATTGCTAGTTCCACAAATTTAATAGCCAGTGATTACTGTATCTGTGAAGCCTCTAACTTTAGTTTCAAACTATAAACTTCTGGCTTGTGGTGCTATACAACATGATTGAATTTTGTCTTGTGTGAAGAAGTACTTCCTTTTCTTTGATATAAATGCATGCTCTTGTTATTTCAATGGACACGCTATTTTTCCTATATTATGAAAAATATTTAGGATATATAAATATAAGTAGTTACTCCATCTTACCCTCTACAAAGGATTCATGATTTCTGTGGACTTTTGCAGCAACTTCTGTGGTTGTATCTTTATTAAGCCAAAAAATGAAGTCTGCTTAATTCCTCCTTGTGTTTTACTAGAACTTACTTCCAGTAATAAGCTCTGTCACCCTCTCTGGACTGTTCACAGTGAGTCTGAGAACTCTTGCCTGTACTAGTGCCCATCCGAGAACTTGTGATTAGGTGTGCTATAGGTGTAGCCTGTTCCCCTTTCCCAGGTGTACTACTTTGCACTTGGCACCATCCTAGTTCACCTGTCATGTTATCACAGACTCATTCATTATTGAAGACATACAATGTCTTCATTTTACAGTTTCAATCTGCAATATCCTGAACAAAATGCTTGTCCTAATTCTCAAAATGCTGAGAGTTGGTTTTGCGTTTTGGGCATTTTACTGTACAAAATGTAAAACCAAGTCTTTTCCATTTTCAAACTAATCTAGCTGGTTTTACATTTTGTAGTATTTTTGAGTTTTTTCATTTTCAGGTCTGCTGTTTTTCTGTAACCAACACATATTTGTATTAAACTCAAAAAAGTGTTTTGAGTTTTCCTTAATATATTTTCAGTCCTTCTGCCCTCCACTAAAATGTTAAGAAGGAGACTGTGGTTTTACAATGGTCCACCAGTGCTCAGGCAAGATGCTTTAATTCTTATGTGTTCGTTCAACAGTTTTTGATTTTTGTTTTGTCAGGAAGCAAAGTATTGATGTTATGCATTTGAACTAAGACATAAAAGCAAAACTAAATCTTTGTGGGTGGGAGGTTGCTCCCTATTGTCAATTCAGCTGGAATCGCATGCAGAATGCAAACTGAATAAAAGTATAACAACCTGTTACTCAATACTTTGGGCAGCAGCTGGAGTTATACTTGCAATGAAGTTTAAATCAGCCTTCAGTTAAGGACCACTAGCAAAATTGAATTATTTTAGAGGAGTTTTCTAGTTTCACTATCTTTAGTTATTGCAGACTTTGTTCTTGAACACCCCTGCTGCTTGTGCACTGCTGCTCACAGAGCCTAAGACTTCAAAAACCACACTGCTGTGTATTTTCTGCTTTTGGATGCTCTTTGTCTTCTTAAGTTTTCTTTTTTATGGTATAATCAAATGTTATCTTATACAGACTGTCATTTTATGCAGGAATTTAATCTCTGCTGCTATTGCATTTTAATTCTTAGTCAGATCTGACTAAGAATTCACTTAGAATTGTTCTCTTATGCTCTTGTGAAGATAGATTTCTGTGTATCCCCTATTGCCAAATTGCTTCAGAAATGGTTCAGAAATAATGAGTTATAATTTAATTTTATGAACCTTTCTGAAGTCCTTGCTTTTAGTATTGGCACAGATTAAGATACATAGCAGTTTTTGAGGAAGAGGTTCCACCCAAAGATATATTTTTTGTACAAATACTCATGACATTTCATTATGATTTTCTAACATCCATGCCTTGCAAAATGCTGGGTATAGTTTGTTTCCTAACTGATTGTCAGCATGCTCAGAATCTGCACATCATTTCTTCTGTGTTTTGACATGAAAGTTGATGTTTCTAGGTGCTGAATGCTTCCTAAACTACCTGGTTTCCTTCTTCTTTTTTTTTTTTAATGTAGCTGCCTGCTATTTAAACTCAGTTTTTTAACTTTGAAAATATTTGTCCAAAATATTTCAGAAATGCGTGGCATAATTACGAAACATATATTGCCCACATTCCCTTAAAGGCTGTGGAATATAACAGTATAAAAAGGTTCCAATTTCTTCACCTTTGAGTGCCTATACAAATAATTATTTTTGAAAGTTATATGCCAGACCTTTTTTTTACACAGAAATACAGGTACTGAAGGGAAGGTCTTTATAATAGTTATGTTACTGTTTTGTGTTTGTATATTTTTAGCTGCCGTTGGCCTGAATCTACCATAAAGATTCTAGTCTGAGATGAATTGTTTCTGAACATGGATCAATATTTGTAATGTTTCTTCAATTGGCCAAACCCAACAGGTTATTCTGTTTACAAGATAACTGGATCCCTACTAACTTAGCAATTTATATGCCCACATTTTAAGAGGGTCTCTATTTTGGACACACACAAATATAGCATGAGTTTTCCTTTATTTGGGTGAAAAAGTAGGTGGATGTTCAAATTAAATAACTGTGTCATCCAGTTATGTAAATTGCATATGCAAATACCTACATGAATGCATGAACTCATGTGTGCATGAAATGTACAAGTGCATAAAATTAAAGCTGCTGTGCGATTCAGCTTTTACAATGTCGACATGCTTATAAAGCTTTGGGTGGGAGAAGGGAGAGGGAAGAGTTGCCTAAAAAGAAGGTAAGTTACTTTTAAAATAATATTTTATTTATTAAAAGAAAGTCATAAATGAAAAAATAATACACTCCTGGGATGTCCATGGATTGGTTACTCATAGAGGCTTAATACTACTCATAGAGGCTTAATCTACAGGATTCCTCTGCAGAGAGATCCTAATACAAGCACATAGACAGCTCAAATGCACTGACAATCTAGGAAGTGCTTTGTTCAGAGAGAATTTGTTAATTCTTTCCCCTATAACTGGAGTCAGCTGAGATCAGTGTAAAACTTTTTATTGACTTGGTGACTATTTATTATTCTGACTTCTAAAATTCTTTCTTTAGACCTTGCCAAAATCAGAATTTTGGGAAAATAGAAAATATGCCAATTTTTAGAATTTGGAAAATGGATTCATTGCTCTGGTTCAGCTAAACTGACCAAACAACTGCTTAACTGCTTGGATTTTGTGTATGAACTGTATGAACTGAATCAGGAACACTGTGTTTCTTAAACTTTTCTTAAACATAGCAGCGTAAGACTGACTTTTATTAATGCTTTCACCTTCCAGCTTAACTGTAAGTAGTAAGAGGTTTCAGAGGCACTGGTTATCTGTCTGTTCTGGCAGAATGGATTAAAGGGAATTACTGCTAGGTCTCTCCTTTTCTTTTTTTCCTGAGATAACGATAACTGGCTCCACAGGTCTGTTCTGCCTGAATGAGAGACTTTCCATCTGTTGAAATTACCATAAATATTGTAGCTGATAGGAGACAGCACCTGGGACCTTGTAGTAGGTGACAGCCTTTTTTCCACAGTACACTTCTCAGCCAGTAGACAGGAGAACACAGGAGCTACTTAGAAGCTTCAAGCACTACTGATTCACAAACCTAGACACATGTTGGTTTCACAGCCTCTTTTTTGAAGAGGTAATGCACAAGTCTCTTTATGCCAGACACCTCTGTTGTGCTCTGATGTGAGGGGTTAAGAGAGTAAAAGAGAAATTCTGGCCCTTTATGTTTACTGCTACTAATTTAATATGTTAATAAAGGAGATTGCCATTGCCAAAATGAAAAAAACTACTAGAGGATAGGGGTTTGATATGATTGATAGCATTTGCATCTAGTTACACTTGATGGATTGTTTACTGTCTCATTTCAATGTTAGAAAGGCAAATACAAAACTTAATTTCTTAACTGTAATAACATTAGACTGTTTTCTAGAATTATGTCTTTACAGAAGGCAGTGTACATCTGCTATCTGGATGTGGGAGGCTGAGCCATTGTATCACAGTCCCCTGTCATACAACCTAGTTTAAATCCTAAATATATATAACTAAAATAGCTATATGCATCTGCTGAGTTTTCCATCACATGTAGTCATATTCTTTTCTGCCTAGTAGCTATAAAAAAACCCCAAACAACACTTCACCAGCACTACATCTGAAGGAAGAAAAAAAGCAGAGATACAAAAGGAAAACATGATTTGCCTAAGGTTACACAACATCTCACAACACTGACTTTCCACATTTTGCATCCACAGGTAGCACTGGGAAAAAACTGCCTTTCTGCAATTGAATATGTTAATGTCCAGATGCTGCATTTTTCCTGACTTAGGTAAGGGAGTGACCTGGAGAATACCTCAATTTCAGTTGTTTGAACATTACAGTTGTTTCATTGTAGGCAATTTTAAGCAACTGCAGCTACAACTTGTCTGTTAGTTGTGAACCCTGAGAGTGCTTTGTTATATTACTTGAGTGACTTTGCGTGCCTTTATTTTATCTCATTGAGGGGATAGCCTTTATTCCTTACTGAATGCTTTTAGCAAGCACCGTTCATTGCATTCCTTCAATAGCTGAAATCAAAAGCATCGTATGCACATCTGAGGCTAGTTAGGAAGCATCCATTCATGGAAATTCCCGCTTTCTGCTCTTTGTCAATACTTTCTATAGTTTTTGTGGCAGTAACTACTATGAACATTTTGATAAAGTTTTGGGGCAAAACCTTATGTCTCTGAGTCTGCCCCAAGCAAAATCACTTGTGTCTCCTGCAGTACTCAGTGTTGTCAACAGTTATTGAAACCCCATAGAGGCAGGGAAGCTTCTGTGTCTTCCAGAACCCATTAGCAAAAGTTACGTTATTATTTGAATTAGAAAGAGGAGTGAATATAAACGAAGACATTATGCAATCTGCATGTTAAAATGCTCTTCCTCTTTGAAGTAAATCTTCTCTGCTCATCCTTTTACACTGTTTTTCCATACAGCCTTCTTTTTTTGGAAGGAGACTCACCATCTGTGTTTGTACAGAATCTTGCACACAAAATCCTGGTAAGTGGTTAAGACTCATTTGCACCACGTTAGTGTTACTCCCATCAACAGTTTGGACAAGCGGTATTGTCTAGTGCACAGTGTGTTGTATTGGTATTCACAAATGGAATCTTTGCTTGATTCTATAATTGCTGTGTAATCCTTGGTGAGCCAGCAGACCTCAGTTTCACTGTTTCTATACTCCTATTCTCCTTCACTATCTGGATGTGTGTTACTAAATAAACTGTAGACTTAATGTCTCTGCAATGTGCAGGAAAAATTAGTGTCAGGCCTTGAATGGGCTTTTAATGCTTTGTTACAATTTACCAGACAAAGATATTTGAAAGAATAGCACAGAATTTAATCCCTGTTCACTTGCATTTAAAAATAGTGGTCTCTGTAAAAACTAAATTCCAAGCTCTCACAATTTTGTGGAAGGAAAAGCAACCTGTCTGTTAAACTGAACTGTGACTAGAATTGTGAAAATATTTGCACATAACCCTTATAAAATTTCTCTAGCTTTAATATTTCTCATAAATGTTATGTTCAAACTGTGCTCTTTATAAAGACTGGCTGTGAATCTTTCTTGTGGAAGGGATTTCAGGAAATAAATGTTTTTGTTAGGAAAAGATACTTCATTGTGACAACATTATATTCAGTGAATACCTGAAACTCACAGAAAAAAAATTGTGGGCTAGTTTTAAGGACTGGAATTTCAATTTCATTATCATCTTGCTATAACAGCTCAAAAAATACTAATGCATAGTACTCTTATTGCTGATGCAATTTTCTCCAGCTTTGCCAATTTCATGATGAGTTGAATTGTTATCATATGCATACATATTTATTTTATATACCTTTTAGGGACAATGTGTGTTTTAAAATAACTGTGTCAATTTTAATGTCAGATGCTTCAAGCTGTAAAGAAATGAGAAAGCATAAAATATTTTTTCTTGTATAACTGCTGCAAATTCAAAACAGAGCAAAATTTTCAGTCCTCTGTTTGTATAAGAATTCATATTTAAATTAATATTAAAGACTTGGCAATAATACAATCCAAATGGGAATTTAATCTATTTATTTGGTTATTTATATTGCCTCTCATACACCATGTTTTAATTTTGCTTTTGACTTTATATGAGATCCCAATTGGGAATGCTGACTTAGGAGTTCTCTCATTTTAAAGACTGTAGACAATAAAGCCCAACAGCTGAATTTATGTCTAGACCACAAAAATAAATAATAGACATGCATATAATCATATTTTCCTATAAACATTAAAAGATAGTGAATGGTATGCAAGTAACCTCCATTTTCTCCCAAGTAGATGTTAGTACATGCCTGGTAACACACACATCAGAAGATAGAATCTCATGGAGAAAGCTGCATACCTGCTTGAACCGTGTGCAATGATGGTAAGTCATAAGGCAAAGGTGACTAAAAGCCTCTGAATGATCCTACATTGCTTCTTTCATTAAATACGAAAACAAGGGGTAAAGAAATATTACTAGGTTGACTTCACCTTGGATAGTTTATTTTCCTGAGGTCTGTGAATAACCATCAGAACTGTTCACCTGTAGAGCAGAAGTCTTCATTTTCACAATTTATCTTTTATTAATATAATAGCCCATTAACTATTAGTTTGATTTTATTCTAATTTCTTTGACATTCACAAAATTCGCAAGGGAATGTAACCATCCCCAGCCTATTTCTAATACCACAGAGACCATAGGTTATGGTTTTGCCACAGTTACATCCATCACTCTTGCATAAATACAAAAGGAAACCCAGAATATCATGTCTAGGAGACACAGCAAAGTATTATTCAAATAATTGACAATTGGAAGAAGCAAGTATGTTATCAGCATGAAGACCTGGAGGAGTCACTTCTAAATTAGTTAAGAGGCATCCACTATGCTTTGCCAAACAAAATACAGGAAATAAGGGATTTGGCTTAAGGATACTGAATGGTCTTAAGACTGACTTGAGAAGTATTAGACTTTTATCCAATTAATTATATAATGTGTAAAAAAAGAATCCAACCATACATCAAATGGCACAGTAGTACACCTATATAGGTTATATTTAATTATTATTTAGATATTCAGTAATGCCTGTATGTTCATTTGTGTATGAGAGTTCTGCAGCAAAAACGTAAAAACATCCCTTTTAAAAAACAGTTTGTATGCTAAATGAGGTATTGTTCAGGGTAGAAAACAGGTTTTTTTCCACAGTTTTTAGAATAAACTCGGAAAAGTATTTTATTCCCATGAAAAAGGGCATAGTCTTGCTGTACTGAATGATTTTAAAAAAGAAATTATATCTGCTATTAGTGAATTGCATTGAGTTTTCTTTGATTGTTCCCTACCCAACTCAAGAAGTTTAAAATGTTGTTATTCACCTTGAAAATTACTGTCTCTACTTCAAAGGGAAACTCTAAGTATAATCCATTTAATATTACAAGGCACTTGTATGATAATAGGACAAATCTTACCAATGGATAAGATTTCTCTTTGCCAAATGCCTGTCTATAATAAAGGAATTGATTGTTACGGAAAAAAAGGCTTAAAAAAGGATAAAGGGTTTTAAAGGGAAAGAAAAAACACATCAAAAAGAGGGGTATTGTTTGAATCCAGAGAATGAAGATTCTTTTCAGAATAGGATTACTTGGAAACTTTTTTTTCTGATGTTTCACAAAATCTCTACTGAGACCTGGTGACACAGCAAATGAACTTGTTTTATCAAAAGTCCAGCTCCTTGTGATGCTTGTGAGTCTCTAAGGTAATTTCCTGATCTTTACCTGTGTTTCTACTTAGATTGTTAAAAATCATTCAAATCCTCGTATAGGGTGATCTACCTAGTTTCCTAATTTACCTTGAGCTCTCTGAGAGAACCAGTATGATTGCAGAGTTATAAGGAATTGAGAATTCAACAGTTAAATTCTCCTGCAAGAATTCATCCTGCAAAATTGAGCAGCAGTGCCAGTCTCAGTTGGCATCGAAAAAGGGTAAAAGTCTCTCCTTTGCTACTTTTAATGGTTCTTCTATCAGTGTCCCGCCAACCCAGGGAGTTCTACAGGTGAAAGGGACAAGAAGATGGGAGAAAGTATGACATGTAACAGAATTATGCCCTGGTTGGGAATAAAACCTGCCATCATTTCCCCTACAAAACTTACAAATCACTCCCTAGTTTCAGGGTTCATTTAATTTTCAGTATCCATATAATGTGTGTGTACAGAAACAAACTTCACTTTTTCTTTGGAATATGAGAAGGCAAACAGTTTTGTTACTGTGAATACCCTAGTTTCCTGCTGTTGCATTAACACCTTATACTCATACACACACTTTTGGTTTCTGTGAAGATATGAGTCTGTGCTCATTTGCATTTTTAAGAGATCTTAATATTAACATATTTGACAATCAATTAAATAGAAAACAACTTATAGTCTCTGGATCCTCTGTCAATCAAGGTAGTGTATTTGCTGTTTTAGATCCTAGGACTGCACGGTGGGTGATTTTGATTAAGTTCTCCAAGCTGATTTGTTGATAGACTAAAATCCATGCCTTCTTTTCTTCAGGTAATTGGTAAAATAAATACATCACAGATACATCCTGAACATTCATAACAAATCTGAGAGGTCTTCCATGAACCTTGGGTGGAATGCCAAGGCATATATGATCATAAGAAATTAAATATATCACTAGTTAGAGGAACAACTTGGTAAAGAGTGCTCAAAGCTTAATAGAGTTGCTGACCAGAAGATAACGAAACAGAACTGATGGAATTAAGTTTCTTCCAAACTTTCCATTCTATCCCATCTATCACCAATGGACATGGACTCATTGGAGTGGGTCCAGAGGAAGTCGTGAAAATGATCAGAGGGCTGAAGTACCTCTCTCATGAGGACAGGCTGAGAGCATTGGGGTTGCTCAGCCTGGAAGAGAAGGTTCCAGGGAGACCTTAGAACACCTTCCAGTACCTGAAGGGCCTATAAGAGGGCTTGTAGTGATAGAAGAGGAGATGGCTTAAACTAAAAGAAGGTGGGTTTAGATTAGATCTCAGGAATAAAATCTTTACTAAGTGTGATGGGGCACTGGCAGAGGTTGCCCAGAGAAGCTGCGTATGCCCCATCCCTGGCAGTGTTCAAGAACAGGTTGGATGTGGCTCTGAGCAATCTGGTCTACTGGAAGGTGTCCCTGCCCGTGGCAGGACGGTTGGAACCAGATGCCCTTTAAGGCCCCTTCCAACCCAAGCCATTCTATGATATGATTCCATTTTTTCTAATCTGTTGCTGGAACACGAGGAGGCAGACAGATGTTTTACATATCTGTGGTTACAGGCATGTGTTATTGCCCACAATAAACAGTTTCAACTTTCTTGGGTTTTGGCAGTGTGTTTTTGAGATATGTTATCTTTGATAACAATAGGACATTGCGGAGGAAATATCTGTTCAGAAAGTAAGGGAAGAGAGTGGAGTACAGAGTCAGTTTCATAGCAGCCACATATAGTAACTTGTACAGTTAGTCTGTCTTGGAATTCAGAAAAACATCTTTCAGTTTCTCTGTGTATTAATTCAAATGTCTTATTACATTGTCTCTAAACCAGCAATAGCAATGCAGTGTCCTTCTGCAGGTAATAGCACTTATAGGATATAGAATGGTTACTTTTTAGATTTTGGTGTGTGCATCTTTATAAAATTATTTAAAAGAAGAGAAAAATATGGGTGTGTTTTGTTTTGTTTTTGTTTACCTGTGACTAAACTGGAGACAATTAGTGGCAGGACCAGCATCTGCAGCATTCTCATGAGTAGTTCTCCTGGAAACGAAAAGTACTTCACTTCCCGATAGCTCATCTTATATGATCGAAGAGAAAATCCCAGGATTACACCTGAAGGGAGGAAAAAGATATCATTACTCAGTCTTTTAAAGTAGTAGTAACATCTGAACATGACCATCTGTAGAGTACTTACTTGACATATCTAATTGTAACAGTTTTTACTACACTGATTTACTTTCTCCAGTATCATCTACTACTATGAGTAGTCCTAATGAAAACTTGAAATTATTGTCATGGTTTCGGAACAGTGTTCCCAATTTAGTGCTCCCAGTGAAACACTGCAAACCATGGGTAGCTTGCTCAGTTCCCTGCTCCCTCCCCTGTGGTGGGATAGAGAGGAGAACTGGAGGCACAACATGTAGACATCATGCCTTGAGATAAGAACAATTACTAGAGACAGCAATGAAATAAGAAAAAGAACAGTAATAATTTTAATAACAAAGTGTACAAGAGGCGAACGATTCACACACAAGTGCTCACCATGCAGAAATCCCCAACGTGCTCCAAGACCCGGAAGGGGCCCCTTCCCCTCGCCCCAAAAATGATGTTGGGTGGTATAGAATAACGTCTGGGTCCTAGCCAAGACCCCTCCTGGCTACTGCAAAAACTAACCCTCTCCTGCCCAGAATCAGAACAGTTATTCAGAAGGATTTTTGTGCTGCTATTTTTTAAAATCAGGATTACTGTCAAAGGTATATATCTTGAGTGCTAATGAAAAGGAAACAATCCCAGCTACTGTGGCCAAGTGTCTTGAATTCTGGGATTTTGACTGTAGTCATATACACAATGCGTACACATACTAACTAGCAGTCTTCAGAAGTCTTGTCCGTGCCTGTTTACTCTGTGGGGCCTGGTCCTGCAGATGTGCTTCAGATTGAAAGGGATAACCAGGACAGACATATTTGAGAATCCCTTTGTGGTTTGGTCTTTTTGTAGTCAAAAAGAAGTGGGAGGTAAGCAGCTCCGCACACGCTTACCTTCAGGAATACTGATACTTGCAAAGAAGAAGATGATCAGCATTGGAAGGCCTTACTGGATAATTAAGTGGTGGGTTTCAATGCCTGAGGGACAGGAGCAAGGGAATGCCTGGATCCATTTATCTTGCGGGGAACAGATAAATGATGCTTGAAATACATTTACAAATGGAAGACTTAGATGGGCTGACGTGTGGCAGCCTAAATTTCCCAGCTACAACTTTGAAGATTTTGCCCTGTACTTGCCACCAGCAGCTTTGTTTGCATATTTATTTAGTTACTTGGTCAGCTGGCATGACTAGTTGCAATTTGCAATTGTTAAATGGCTTGGCGCCTGTCTGATGTAGGTCTTCTATACCCAGCCAAATAACTCATGGCTTTATCTGGAACACATTAACCATACAGATGGTGAAACTCAACTATCTCTCCGTTCATGACTCCATGGTCTTCCCAGCTGTCTAGGACTGGCATTTTGGTTAACTGTGACTGTGTAGAAAGCTGGATCAGAATTTATTTTACTGGGTCAATTTTTAGCCAGGTCAATTCCTTGAGGCAACTATTTTGTACGGCTACACAGGTATTGGTATTTCACTGATAGAAATGCACTTTGGCGAAGACTGGGATTGCCCTTTTTGAAAGATAGGCAGACTCAGATTTCCTAAAATGTTTTATGAAACTGCTCCTCAGTAATAGGCAGCAGAGCATTCTAGCTCAATTCTAGATCTTGTTAGAACTTTAGTACATCCTGAAAGAGCTGTAACATTCAACAGTTTTGACAACTCTAGTTCCAATTCTTAATCACTTTGTGGTTTTGCTTTAATTTAAAGATTTTTTGATTGGTAGTTCCGTAGAGTGGATAATGTCTTCATGTCAAATTTTGCTAGCTAAAATATGCTGTCATGCCTCCTACACTAGATTATTGACATATGCTGGTGAAAGAAAACAGCTGTGACTCTCAATTCAGTGACCTCTGCTTGTCTTATCATGATTTAGGGACTTCAGCAGGTTGGTTAAGCTAGAGGAGTTGAGAAATATCTTGCACAGAACAGAAAATAGAACAGTATTACAGGACAGGGAGAAAAGTGATTAAAATGCAAATGGCACCAAGCATGGAGTTCACATTATGGAAGAGAGTGGCAGGACTGGAAGGCATTTAGTTTAGTCTCATTTATGTTCAGGTAGCTAAAGTGCATTTTGCATAAGTTGTTATTTTTTAGGTAAAATTACATCATAAAATGCGTAGAAGAAGGGCATCTGAATTACTCTTGTTTAAGAGACCTGCCTAAGAGTTTCTCTTCTTTTCAACAAAGTTTTAAGTTCTGCTGCTGAGATACTCATTATTTTCTTTTTGTATGAGAAACACATTTCTCAGATATAAAGAATCCATCTGGATCTTTTGTTTCTGCACTTAATGAGCACTACATTTTGACAACTGGGTAACAAGCAAATAGAGCTAGACCGGTTTCTTACTTAGGCCACAGTCCTGCAATTAGTTCCACATGAATTAATCCCTGCACTAGTACAAAGCCTCACTGGGGTTGGTAAGGGTTTCTGAGGCTGCTATAAGAACTAGTCCTTATGCTATGCTATAGGGGCTTGATTATCTGTTCCACTGCCATCCAAGCAGTACATCCAAGTGACCTAAGTTGGCTGTTTGAATGAATATTATTGGTAGTGAGAGTGAGTTTTTGAAGTGCCATGTAAACCTGTTGAGCCAAAAATTATTGGCTTTTTTTATCCTAACATGCTCTATGCATAATTACAGGGTTGCCCAGCACTGCAGTTTACAGAAGGAATTTCTGCAATGTGAAAAAAATGTGCCCTGGTAGTGCATTATGTTGAAATGGGTCAACACACAACAGCTACTAATTCTTCAGCCTCAATCTTAGCACTGCTATTGATTTGTATGCAGTCATGTCCGAGACATGAGAACTTTTCTCTGACTCAGTTTAACTGCTTGAAATATAGACACAGTAGCAGTTGTTTCACAGATATTTCTGAAAATTGATTGTATTCACACAGTCGTCTTAGTAGCTCAAGAAGAAATTTAAGCAAATTATTTCCTTTTTGTAGCGTTTGATAATCAATGCAGAGCAGCATGATTTTACCAGTCCCTCTCGATCTTAGAATAAATTAAGATTGAACTTCATTTTCTGTTCCGAGTTTGAATAACTAGATAGTGGGTATAATATCCCATCTGATAAAGTTGAATTAACAAAATTCTTGAAACAGTAAAGTTAAATTTGGCAAGGTAGCTTTGTCTTCTTTGAATTAGCTTCTTGGAACCAACATTCACAGGCTTGAAATAGTGAGATAGCAGCATATAATGATGATTTAAAAATAGGAGCAATGACAAAGCATCAAAATAAAGTCCTGAACCAAGGCCTTGCGGGAGGCACTAAACCTTTGGGAGGTGTGCAGTATTCCATCAACTATCTGCTTTGTGTGTGGCAGGAGTTTTAGTGCTTAGTACCGTTCATGACCAAGACTGGGAAGGCTAAATATTGGAAGCGGTTTTTCTCAGTAAAAGTTTCAAGTTTCAGGTTAATTCTGAAAATTGTAATGAGACAAAGCCTTGTGTGAAACAAGCTCTCACAACTTGTTGTGCAGGTTTCTGTCTACCCTTTGTAACAGAAAAAATCAGCTAATCAACACTATCAGAGCCTGACTTCTCAAATGGTTAATAGTGTACCATTTTTGCACTGCAGGAAAGAGTAGATTTATCAACAGAATTTAGGCTTTTTCTGGACAAAAATTAGTAGTGCCTGTTTAACTTAACAAGCTGAATTCTATACGTATGTACAGTGTATAACAGAAACATTGTTAAATAATGTACACAGTTCATAATGAAAAAGCAAATCAGTTTAGAGTTATAAATGGGTTTTTGAGCTATTCTTGTCAGTGATACAGTTAAGTTTATGGAAAAATTTATTTGTAGATAATCCTGATGACAATCAGAACAATCTAACAAGATAAACCATTTTATTGCATTGATTTTATACCAGTGTAGATGTTCAAAATAAAATTCAATATGTATGACTACAGTGAAGAGAGTATTTAAAACTTGCAAGGAGCAGAAGGTGAAAATAATTCTGGCAGTTAGGGTAATGGCATGGAAATTGCAAAATTGTAGGTATGTTTTGGAATTCCTTATTCCAAAAATAGGAACACACTGATGAATGGCCTACAGTCTTCAGTTCTAGATGCTGGGTACCAGAAAGGAAAAAATAAAGCCTTCGTGTCAGGCTTTAAAAACTATGGATATATTTGTATGTCTAAGAAACACACAACCTTCCATGAAAAATGTCTTAAACGGATTAACATCAAAGTGTGATGAAGTAAGCAATAAAATCAGGGTCTGAAGTAGCAAGACAAAAATTGTTCTGTAATATTTTTTGGAACAGATATGTTATGGAGATAGCTGGTTTTTAAAAAAAAAAAAAATTTCACACAATTTCCTTAATTGAATTTGAAAATGAGGTTCAAAATCGTCCTTGGATAAAATGAAGTCCTCAATTGTGTCACAAAAATGCCCTGGTGTCACAATAGTGGAGGCTCCTTCACATGACTCTTTGTGTTGCATATATGAAATGGGTGGCAGACCTACCTATGAGTTTAAACAACACATCAATTAAAAAAACCCCCGAACCATAACTCTTAGAAGAAGGAAGATGGGACTTTACTTACATCTAAACATTCATGCAAGAACTTTAGGGAAGCTTAAGTCTATACTTCTGGCCCACTTAGAAGAATTATATATAAAAAATTAATAAAGAGAAAGTATTGCCTTTTTCATTACTTCAAATAATTCATTATTTTAAGACTAAGTTATTGAAATGAAATCTTATGAGCTTCTGGTCTCTATCTTATTTCAGAATCACACAGGAATTAAAACCATACAATTATTTCAAACTTACATTTTTTACAATGCCCACACTCTCTGCTGTGTTTTCAAGCAAGCAGTACAAAATTCTGACAGTTGCCATTCTCAATTGACCAAATATCACTTAAACATATTTCAAGAGGAAATTACTATGTGTTATATCAATGATGGTGCAAGAAGTGCTTTTTCTTTATCAATGCTTGCCAGTTCAATCAGAACACACCACTGAGAGTTATATACACTTCTGCTTTTTACTGTAAATCTCAGAACACTATAAAATGAGGTCCATATCAATACCCTTTTCTTTAGTATATGAGGTACAGAATTACCTTTGCTTTTTCAGCAGAATACCTTACACTGAGTTAAAGGCTGTTCTAGACTAACAGCTGTTAATGGTCCAGTTCCAGAAAATCTTGTAACCAGCAAGCAGATAACATTTTGTTCTATAACAACAATTGGGCAAGAGCCATGAAGGGAATCAAGCTTCTACCAGTTTAATGGGGCATTGTATATTTTTGTTAGCTGCGCAGCCATTTCATTCCTATGTTCCTGCAGAGCTCTGGAATGACTGCTTTTGTTCTTTGGGTCATTTGTTTCTGGTTAATTTACCATTTTGTTCTGACACCTTTCTTCTAACAGCCAGTTTCAGATAAGTCTACAACTGTATTTACTTGAGACAAACAGGTAAATTACTTCTCTAGTGATAAGAAATACTTCAAGTTGCCGACAAAATCCATTTCTTAATTTCTTTCCTTGCTTGCCACAAGAATCACACAATTTGCTCAGCATGACTTTGATTTTCATAGTTTTTGTTTCGTAATTTTATATTGAATCTTCACCCCCTGGTATATCTGATATATCACCCCTCCTTCCTTACTTTCTGGTTTTTCTTATGTAGGTAGGAAGGTATGTTCCCTTTGAAACTATTTTGTTGAACATAAATACCAGGTTTTAACTGCATTATGACATTGTAGCAGAGAGCTTAAGGACCTGTGCTCCAAGCTACTCTATTAGAATCTTTATTAAGGTGGAATATGGGTTAATTTGAACACAAGCAGCTACCTCTCCTTTGCCTGAGACATACCGTGAGAGGAGTCACGGGAGAAATAGTGTGGAAGAGCTAGATATCCTAGACATGACTGGGATCTGGAAAAGATCTGGGATCTGCAAAAAGGGACATGTCCAGAGAAAAGCAAGTGTATAGCAAAGTAAGAGTCACGTTGATGTCAGAGAATTGCCCACTGGACCAGAAGAGAAGTCCTTGTGTTACCTTTGCTCAGGGGCCACAGGAGTGCCATGGTGCTCACAGCTGTGCTGGGGAGATACAGAGCCACAGCCCTGCAGACACAGTACCTCAAGAACACCTGCTCCCTGAACTTGGCCCCAAGGGTTTGCTTTATCCTGTAAGAGAGATTATTTTCCCAGAAGACCCATACCAGGCTTTTAACACCAGTATTCAGTTACAATTTGCAAAGACGCAGAGGCATTTTATAATAAATGTGTATTGGGGGCATTCAGAGCTAGATTTACAGATATACATGGGCACTTAATTCCCAACTCAAAATTAGTAAAACACTCTGCCTGCCACCTTCTGCCCCACTCTGGAGGAGCCTGAATTCCCAAAACAAATTCACAGCTACGGCTGGGCACTTGCATGATGCTTTTGCTTGCAGCCACAGAATCTTCTTGGATTTTGTGGCCAGAAGGCATGCAAGTGGAAAGGAGAGTCTGAAGCTGTAAGAACTGATGTAACTAAGCAATGAGTAAAGCCACAATTGGATCAGATACTGCCTAAAATGGACACCAAATCTGAGGCTATAACAGCTTCTGAGTGTTGTTAAAAAGGCTTTTTAGAAATCATTGAAATTTGTCCTTTGCTATTTCTTTGCCCTAGTGTTAGACATACACTTTTTCCCTTTTGTCTCTAGTTGTTTGGCTCATTTGCCTGTCTTCCCCAATTAGGAGGTAATTTTCTTCCTTTGAGAACATGTCCAAAAAATTGGTCTCTTTTTATCCAACTTCAACTTCTCTGTTTGCCTTTAAATGTTTTAATTTTTTTTTTCACTTGTTTTCCTTGAACTGTTTCTGTATTTATCCCTTGTTTGTCATCTCTGATTTCTCTCCTTTTTCTTTTTTTCAAATTTTATTTTTAAGACAAGTAATTTCAGGGCATTAGTAGAGGATTTGGAACGAAGAGGAGTTTTCACTGCTGGCACTGAAGCAGACTGTTCTTAATGGAATAGGGACATTATTCCTGATTTCATCCTCAGACAAGAGACTTCATTGAAAGACAAACTATGCCTAGTTTATGTACTCTTGTTAGTCTCTGAACTACATTAAAAAATACTTTTGATGCAAAAAATAACAAAGAATTCCATGAAAATATAGGAATAATTTCTTACTATGCGTATACAAAAGCTCAGGCATTCACAATATATGTCAGATTCTATTTTATAAAGTAGTATTTAGTGTTATGGTACTACTTGGTACTTTACAAAGTTACTATAATAACTATTTCTTTTATGCCTGCTTTGCTTTGCTGCTTCACATTCTTGACTAAAGTTGTATTTACTCCCACAAAATATAGATCAAAACAGATAAAAAGCTGTGCTCTGAAAGTTTATAGGGTACATTTCCTGCCTTTACATTTCTTTCTTTCCTGTTTTTCCTCAGCTGGAAGCTGACACCTTACCAGCACTGAATTTTACTTTTCCCTACTATGGTTTCAGCTGCCCATCCATGTTATTTTGTCTTTTTTACAGTATAGTAGCACTAAGGACTCGCAGACAGTGAGACTGAGATCACTCGGGTCCAAGAACTTTGTGCAAACATGCACAGAAAACAGAGCTCTACTCTGAGGAACTTCTGGTGTAGCTTGACAGAGACCTTGAAGTTAGATATGGAGAGTTGCTTTTGTTTTTTTAATTCTGGCTTGCACACACACTACAGAGAGTTCATTTTAGGTTGGACTGTCTCGATATGCAGTTTTGTATCATCATTAGCAGGACATTCAAATTATGCAGTTATATCTCTATGGAACTAGTCCAACTCTTAATTCCTACAAAAACACCTGTTAATTTAGCTTAGTGCTGATAGTCTAAATCTGTAAATGACTTGTTTGACACTGAGGTTTAAGTATTTTGTTGAATCAAGATATGCCCATGCCAGACCTATTTGGATCATGGAACGTATCACATGGCAGACTTTGTTAAAAGATTTCAAAGGATCTTTTTTGTCCAGTATTTTGCTGAGAAAAACAACCTGGATAGACTGAGAGGGAACATTTCCTGTTGTAGAATACAAGACTTTTGCCAAATCAGGTGTAAGCTTTACCCTAACACCTCTTTTAATGTTTGATTTGTTGTTCAGTGAATTCTTTCCATAAGAAAATTGGGTCCATGGCTTAAATTCATGGAATCATGTTACCATCTTTTTAAAAGATAACTAGGATGCTTTCAGTCCCTAGATGTTTGATTATGAGCCACTTCATCCCTAAAATCCTCAGTATGGCTGTGAAACTATTCCCAAATAGAACCTTTCATCTATTTCTTTACTTGCCAACAGCCTCTTACAACACATGAATTTCAAGAAATGTTTTATTTCAGTTGATTAAAAAGAGATATCATGCCTTACTTCTTGTGAGTTAACTCATCTGAAAGATATGTTGTAGCACAGATGATTAATTTACATGTAGTCTCTGTATAGGTAATGACACCTCTCTTCTCACTGTTAGGAGTTATTCAGAGTGGTAGAATTTTCCTATCTTAAAGGTCACAAAAATGGCAAATGGAAATTTGCACCTGGAATAATACTTAATTACACAGTAAGCACCTGAGTCCAAACTGTGACCTTTAAAGTCCCCCCAGATAAAAAAAGCTTAGTTCTGGAAATCTATAAAGTTAATGGGCACTGCTCGATTTGATTTGGAAAACTCCTCAGTTCTCACCATTCTGCTTGTGTTTTTCTCAGAACTGTCATGACCCAAACACCTATTTGCCTAATTCCAGGCTAAGTCCTGAGGGACTAACAAATAAACACAACTGTCACACAGAATGCGCACAATTATCTGGACTTGGGATACCCTGTGTCCCTGTTCTTGCTCCCAGGTTCATTTCACAGCCTGGGGCTTCCTGTTATAGGTGAGCATTTTAGTCATTAGGTTAAACACAGTGCTGCGTTTTGCTCTCTCGGCATATGTATTTGTCTTTAGAAGCCTTGCGTTTCCCTCTGCCCAATAACACAGCTTCGAAAGGAATGGTGGAATTCCCTCTTCCTGCAACTTGCCTTTTGAGAGGAAAAGAATAACATAACTCCTCAAGTGCTGCTGACACCATTCCCAAGGTGAGGACTCTCTGGCTTCTGGATCTCCACTGGGTGAAAATGTCTGGCATGGTCCTGACTCAGAAAGGAGTGGGAGTAAGAATGCAAACCTGTTTGTTTGTTTGTCTGTCTGTGTATCTCCTGGCAAGTTTTAGGCAGTTACATGCTTAGGTTGTGGACTCGTGTGGTTATCCTGTTCAGTCTCCTAGATCTAGCGCATGCAAAGGCACAGAGCTCTGAGATTTGGTTTCCATACGTAGCTTTCTTTGCTTGCATTTTAGGCTTTGAAGGACTTGATTGCACATTCATGTCTGTTTAATGTATGGATTCTCAAGTCAAAAAATTTTTTAAAGACATCAGAATATATGTAGTAGACTTATTTGTCCACTACCTTTGGTCAGTATTCCTAGAATTCTCTGATTATTGGTGGTGTAATACAAAGGTAATTCTACTCTTTTTTTTTTCATTTATCCCTTGTGCATGGTAAAACCAAAGCATTTTAGTAAATGCCAGTTTGAGGGGCCAGATTATGTTGCAGTGTAAATAATGCTTAAAACTTCAGCCCCATCTTTTATAGACTTTATTTTGGATAAATTAATTTTCAGTTATGCCAAGTTACAGTAAAACGTGAAAAACAAGCACACACTTTGTAAGTCTCAAGCCATTTCTATTTATGGTCTTCTATCCATGCCAATAGAAAATATACACATGTCAAATTTCAAGCAATATATTGCATTTTTTTTTAATGTAGAGAATTGAACAAGAATTTAAAAGGTGACTATAACTGGTGTTATAAGAAAGGACATGGGAGAACAACCAGGGAATATGAGTAGCAGTAATATTTTGTTGCTGTCCTGACTCTCCTGGTATCCTTCTGGTTTTCTTTGCCTCTTTTCCAGCATTTACTTATTTTCCTTTTCACTGTTGTACAGCTCATCAAACCTATTATTTTACTTTTTGATTTTAAAACATCTCACGAAATCTATAGTCAAAATAAATTCCTCTTGTATGGATTTTAAGTGGTTACACACACCGTGATTTCATTGTGTTGATTGAAAGTGCAAACACTATCAATACAGGTTCAAGTCTGATGGGTCGACATAATAAATACAATAATCCATATTTTAGCAAAATTTCTCTGAAATAATTTCCATTTATTCTTTTGCTGTCTTCCATACTTTCTTCCTCACTCCAACCACATTTGTTGTATCCATAACTAATTTAAAACTTCTTGGTGAGGAACCTAGCTGTTCTCTAATATACTTTGTAGACACCATAGCATATTCTATGAACAACAGAGATGGAGAAATTAGTATGGGAGGGGGAAATTTCTTAGCTCCTTACTAAGTATTTTTTTATCATCACTTGCATTTCCTCATTGCTCAAAAGCTGCAGTTAAACTGAATTGTAAATATGCTGCAAAAAACCCTATTACGAAATATGCTAAATCCCATCAAATTATAGAACCATCAAGGCTGGAAAAGACCTCTAAGATCACTGGCCTGTAAGATCTCAAGTCCAACCTTTAACTCAGCACTGCCAAGTCCACCACTAAACCACATCCCTAAGTGCCACATCTATACATCTTTTAAATATCTCCCGGGGTGATAACTTCATTGCTTCCCAGGGCAGACTGTTTCAGTGTTTGACAACCCTTTCAAATGAAAAAATTTTTCCTGGTATCTGAACTGAACATCCTCTGGCACAATTTCAGGCCTTTTCCTCTTGTCCTGTCCTGTGTTACCTGGAAGAAGGGGCTGATCCCCACCTGGCTACACCCTCCTTTCAGGGAATTGTAGAGAGTGATAAGGTCTCCCCTGAGCCTCCTCTTCTCCAGGCTAAAAACCATCAGCTCATTCAGCTGCTCCTCACAGGCCTTGTGCTTCAGACTCTTCACCAGCTCCATTGTCTGTCTCTGGACTCGCTCCAGCACCTCAGTGTCTGCCTTGTTGTAAGTTTACTTACCATAAGGTTACTGGGTTGTAATCAAAAATGAAATGAAATACAAAATCTTAAGGAAATGCACAGTAAACAAAAGGAATTGGGAGGATGGTTGGAGGATTTACACAACTAATGTGGCTATATGTATTATTTATATTATTTTGGTGGTTCCAAAATGTCTGATTTTCCTTTAACAAGGCATTAAAAAATAAAGTCAGTATGTCTCAGCTACTGATCTAGAAGTCTGTGCTACAGTAGGGTACAAATTATCCCGATGCATGCATTTATTTTTTTGTAGCAGCCTTGTTAACATCTAAGATATGTAGCCCATTTGTTTATTTCTCTTTGATATTGGATTTATTTGTACAGTTTTTCAAATGTGCTTAAAAAGATAAGGATTTTGTAAAACCATTTTTTTCTATGGTATAACATTAATCCCTTGAACCTTTCAGATGCCTGGCTATTTCAAGAAATTGTGTGAGAAGTTTAAGCCAAATGAATGAAATTTTCAGGAATTCATGAACAACTGAACATACCATCTTCAACCACACCTTCATTGCGGCCAGCTTAAAAGCATTTAATCTCCAATGACAGCTTGTTCTAGCTTTACAAGTGCTAGTAAGGATCTAACAATTTTAAATATTTACTCAGCATACAAATCATTGGCATCTTGCTTATGGTTTTGTGCTGCTTTTCACAAAATATATAGTCCCTGTCCACTGAAAAATGGAAAGGGTTGGCAAGCCCTAAAACTAGTTTATTTCATGTTGAAATGTCTTTTCAGTCCCCTTTCAGGGTCACCACAAAAGTTTTCTTGAGAATCTTTGAGATAACTACTGTTTCAATTATAACATATCTTCTCCTAGCATGATGGCCATACTCTAATGGCATTCAGAGAATTTTCTTGTAAACTCTCTGAGAAACTACATCCTAAATGTCTCACGCAGTTACTGCCATGCATTTTGCCTAGGATAGCCTTAAAATAGGATAGCCTTTTAAGAAGCAGTATTACATAAATACAATTATTTTTAACTTCTAGAGATAATTTTGAGAATCTCAACTGCCTTCTGACAATCTGTATGAAAAGTGCAGTGAATGTATGTTTCTCCGGACTGTTTTATGACCATCCAGACATACTATTTTTGAACACCACTTATCAAGTCCACTGATTAGACAATTTAGAGCGTTAGGATAGAAGTAAGTCAATATTTGGCAGATTTTGCATTTTTGCTGTGCATTTATGCACAGCTGCTCTCTCCAGAATGCTTAATTGTTATTCACAAGGTAGCCAAGTTTATTGTTGTTACTCTGTGCCATGTATGGCAGTCCAACAATCATTGCTGTTTCATTTCAGTAACAGCAGAATGAATGGTAAGAAATGTGGATTGTGATAATGTATTAACATTATTTTATTTTGCAAGTAACTGTTAAACTAGAATACTGTTCATATTTCACAGTCTTTTACCACTGTCTTCTTAATAGCAGAGTTAAACTTCTTTGGATTTCTCTACATTTTCTTCCTTTTGAAAAGAATCATCTCTTCTGAAGTTTTAAGTGTCACTCTGAGTTTTATGGTGTCTGTTTATGTTTTTTTCTCCTTCCGAAATTATAACTATTTTATACTAAAAAAAAAAAAGGTTTTGATAGCAAATATTTCAGAGTATTACTTAGGAAGGTTTCTTCACTCAAGTGAGAAATCAATTGCACTAGGTAGATTCTTTAGGAGAGCTCTGAGACAGACAGCCTCTGAGTTCAGCATAAAAATAATTTCTCCTTTGCTTTAGCCAACCATCTTGATTTTCTTGCATATAACTTATTTTTTTTCTTTGTATAATCTCTCCCTTTATATTTTAATATATTCTTTCACCTAAAACTCAGGTCCCCCAACTGTTTCTCCTTCAGTGATGGGTCCTCACTTTGTTCTCCTGCAAATTTTACCAAGGCTGCCTTAGAATTGTCACAGTGTTTAATGTCAATATACAGTGGGGTCAAATACCCTTCTCTGGGTACATCAGCCTCACCCTTAAGTAGATACAGAGATCTGCTAATAGCAGAAAAGATGTTGCTTCAACATTCCTTTTTGTGGGCATTATCCCAAGTTTTGTCTACCTGCATATCACAGACTTGTAGCTCTTAAGTCTTTAAACTGTTGTTCAGACAGGGAGTGTTGCAGAGATAGGAGAATCTGCTTCTCTGCACATCTTTTCACTGTTCAGATACTGTAAGGGCCTTGTGGGTTTTTTGCTTTCTGTGTCATGAAGGATCCTTTCAAGGCTTTATTCATCTCTATGATTTTTTTCTTCAGGGACAAGGTGCATTGACAAGGCCTTCATCTCACCTGTCTTCTTCCTGTACTTTTAACTAGATTTTTTGTAAACATGCTGGGAAGTTTTGGAATCTTCCACAAAGTGCATGCTGTTGCAGAATAGAGGTTGTATGGGCTTATCTACATTTCACACCTATTGTGAGATTGCTGGCAATTACAGAAGCCTGGCTTCAAAGACACAGCCAGGGCTGCATTCCCTCTTCCCTTTGGGGAAACAGGTAGTCAGAAAACAGAATTGGCTCCATCCCCTCCCCCTTGAATGTGCCAGCAGACAACTGCAACATACACCTCTGGCAAAAGGATTTTAGCTAGCTAATTGGAGCTTAATATTCAGAAACTGCTTTTCATAGCACTTGCTTCACAACCTGACTCTATTTCACTGAGCCCCTCAATTAAAACAGCATTTCTCTGCAGACAGCTTCTGAGGATCTTTGCTCAGCATCTCTCTGCATCTCGGTCTTTCCTTCAAGCTCAGAACCCACAGGAGATTCTTTGACATTTAGAGTCCTGTTGGAGTCTGAGTTCCTGCACCATTTTTCAGAAAATGGGATGTAACAATGAAGACATGCTGATAAAGGATGATGATTCTAAGTACTGTGGGAGAGAGGGCACTGCCTGAGATCTTGCTGGTAATTTGGCTAGCACTTCAAAGTTTGTGAGACTTCTGATTTTCCATGAGCAACCATGATCCCTACCCTACCTTAAATTGCTCCTGGCCATCGGGATATTCTCAATTTGCCAGTGGTCAGCCTCACAAATTTGTCTCACATGATTGTTCTCATCTATTGGGTCTTGACAAGATTGACTGCAGAAAACTAATTTATAATATCTTTATGTGTACAAGAAGAATGTGAAAAATTGTATCATAATTCACTTACTAACTATGCTTTTCTTAAAGTTTCTTGAAGGGCTTGGAAAAAGCTTAAATTTCACTAAAAATAAAAACAATGATTATGACAATGTGTTAGACAGCCCCTACCTATGCAGAAGGTGTAATCTGAAGGACATTACATGCATTTTTTTAGGAAATAGAGAATAGTTCTAAGTATTTCTCAATATGAATTATAGCTTCTTGCAACTTCATCAATAGGTTTTTAATGAGTAATTGGCTTGGTATTGTAGCAGCTAGTGAATTTAGTTTAGAATTCAGTTTAGAATCAGAGCAACAACAGAGGTTAGTGTAAAGGCTATATTTCACCTTGCCATGTGAATGCCAGAAGAACCTCATTCTGTTTGCAAAATATCCGTATACATCAGAAAGAACTTCATGTTGTAGTTACCCATTTCATAACAAAGTGCAACACAGACACAAGCCCAAATCCCCATTATAAAGTACAGTACTGGAACTAAGATCCTACGCGCTTAACCTCTACCAGAATCAATCCTCCTTAGCAAAGAAATAGGAAATGCTCTATTAAAAAAGGCTTTTTCATGTCTATCCCTTGATAAAAGAGGTGTGAAAGAAATGTGTCTGAAGAAACGTTGCTCTCTCTGAGTAAAATCTTCCTTTTCTTGGGTTTGGTCTCTATGAAAACTTCTGGACTGACAGCTCTAAAAAATGTCAGATTACAGAGCATTAAGCGTTATTTCTTGTAAAAGATTCAACCCTGGCCTGAATACAGTTTGGTTTCCACCTGGACTCACATCTAAGCATCTCAAATGGGAGAGACAGTAGTGCTAATTGGTGGGTTAATTCTGCAACATTGATTACTGTCTGCTAGGAAAGGGATCAAGCCTACCATCTGGTTTTCCACAGATCACCAAACAACTAAGTGATTATAACAACCTAGTCCTTGCCAAGCTAGACAGACGGAGTTCAACCAGTGAGTGTTTTCCAAACTCTTGAGCCATCTGTTCCCTACTTCTGGGTATTTCCACAACAGCAAAAAACTCTCAAAAGCCCCAAATCTTACATTTTTATGAGGTATTAACCATGAAATTACTGTTTTAATCATACATATGTACCGCAAAATTTCACCACAAATAATAAATGTAAGAAAATTTTTGAGCATTCTTTGGTAGTAATGAGACTTTTTCTTCCACATGTTACACTGAATATGTCTACAGGTTCATGAGCAGAACTGGAGCAGCCAGCTCATCCTAGGCTGCACATTTTCTTTAGTTCTCCAACTTGTGTTTCAGTGTCTACTGATCCTCTGCCATTACTGTAGGTGGTAGTGGAGAAGTGGGCAGAGTGTCACCAGTTATCCAAAGTTAATTGGAACCATCAATAACTGCAAAAACACTTGTGCAGTCTACATTTCATTTCCCACATTGACAAGTTTGTGGGAACCACACTGGAGGTAGATGATAGAGAAAAAATTGCAAAAACAGAAAAATTTGTCACATGCTGTATAGAAAAGTAAAAACCAAAGAATTGCATTCTTTGAGGTTGGATAGTGTTTCAAAACTTCCTTAATTTGCTCTCCCTTTTCTGACCATTGTAGATAAAACACCTAATTTTTAACCCCTGATATTAATAGGTCTTCTACACTGAGAAAATCCTTAATTAGGAATTAAAACCACTTACTATCAAGTACTGTTTATAAATATCAGAAACTGACATTACTGCTTTAGCAACAAAGTACTTTATTTTACCAATAGGCAAATTAATATAAATGTCTCCCAGCAAAAGACCGTCAAACCTGAAATTAATTTAAAGTAACACTGCTGATGTGGCATCAAGCAACAATCATGTCAAAACCCTAAAATTTCAATTCCTGAAGAGCTGTAGAAACACAGCAAGCAGATCTGTACAGAGCACTATTATGAAGGACATTAGGCCCTACATAAGCAAAGGATATATACCATTATCTTTAGGTCCTTACATATGGTTTTTCATCATCATGAGCAGATTCACAATTTTATATTTTAAACTAGTGAGAAAAGTGAAAGCCATACAGTAAAGCCATAAAGTTCTTGCTCACCCTGTAAAGAGTGGTTATTTCATGAAACATGGAGCCACTTTGAAAATCTCTAGTTAAAGAAAAATTATCATAAGTGATCATGTAATCATTTAAAGTAAAACTAGTTTTAAAAAATTGCATGTTTTTCTCATCAAGTTCTCTTTCCAATGCTAATTCAAAGTATGTAGCAATATTTTGAATTTACATTTTGGTGCATTCCAAATTTAAAGGCTGTTTGCTGTACTGGATTCCTCCCCATATACTCTTAAAAGGCATTTAATCAGGTGCTATCTTTCAGTCCTTTGAATAAGTAACATTGCCATTGTTGCCCAAATTGCATCTGAAAGATGCTTGTGTAAGATTGTGAGTGACTGAGAGAGAATAAACTTAGATTTGCATTTATCAAGGGAAAACTGGAAAGATTGAGGCTCTATTTATTATATGCCTTTGCTTAGAAATATCTCTTCATTTCATTCATTGCTAATTTCTATTCATCATTGCAAGGTGTTCATTTTTTGATACTTTAGGTAAATAAAAGTTACTTCCTGAGCATTTTGCTGCACCTGGCTTTGGTTGGAAAAGATACAATTGAAAACACTCAATTCAGTTATTTTATCTGAATCTTTAAGAGAAGAATTCATAAAACAGCCATTCTGGTTGGTTTTTTTCAGCAAAATTTTTCTTATGAATAACTAGAATAATTTAATGGCTCTTCCTTAAACTTCATGCAGCTGTCAAAGCCAAAACTCTCCAAGCCAGAACATTCTTATCAGTGCAGAAGAATTTGGGAACTCATTTGTAATGCAAATCACCCAGTCACATCGTCATTGTCAAATGCACTTGAGAACAGAATATTCCTATTGAACGAATTACTCACCAAGAATCACAGCAACGACAGTGAAGAGCACAAAGGCATTCCTCATTAAATAACTTTTAACATCGTCCTTTGTTATGCTCTGCACTTTTTTTTTTGCCAAAAGTGTACGTTTCCGGACTCCTTGTTGAATTCGTTCCATCCTACTTCCAGGTTTTGGATCTTCTCCGTTACCTTTAGTCATTTATCTTGCTGAAAGCTTTCTTTTATAATTAACTTCTGTCAGTATCCCTTCAGAAAAGTGGAGGACTCTTTTCAGTGGGAGGCACTGGAGAAACCTGCAAGACAAGAAGTATCAAACATTGCAGTAAGATTTTAGAGGAATGATTAGCTATGTATTTACATAGAAGAAAATACTCTTCGTGTTTCAGTAAAACTTGTATTTTTCGTAGTATCTAACCAGTTTTTGATGCAAAGCCTCTGTGTCTTTGAAAGAAGGATTATATGGACTGATCAGATAAATGTCCTGTGCCTTCAGAGATTAACCTGTACTGTTGTCATGCTGTAAAACCCAGGAGAAACTTTTTAAAATATTTGCTATTGATATACAAATGTAAAATCAGTACAAATCATAGCAACTTAAGGCATTATAACATTTAAAACTGTCAGGCTTGCTTTCGTTCTTTTTATCAGGCCATTGTTATTTGAAAAAAAAAAATCTAGCTCACCTTCACATTATGCATTGAAGAAAAATATTTTGCTCAAACTGAAACATTTAACTTGTTCTACAGTTCACATTTTTAAAAATGATTGAATGCATTGGCTCAAATCCTTCTTTTCATGTGGAAAAAGGCAGCAGCAATAGTTTATTTATCCCTCAACCACTTTTTAGAAGATATGCCTTTACAATTTTATGTTGATAACATTCATCTTTTAGCTGTATAAACTACTCCAAGCACATCTGTAAAACATTAGAAGTAATATCCCACTTTACTTGTTTCTTCAGACTGTAATACCAACTCACATTGCAGAGTAATGTTTAGCTTGTCCTGACAGCAATTATAAGCATATATCATAGAATCACAGAACATACTAAATTGGAAGGGACACATCAGGATCATTGAGTCCAAATCCTGGCCCTGTGCAGGACAACCCAAGAATCACACCATGTCTGATTTTAAGAAATTACACACTGAATCAACCTTAAACTGTTCTAATATTAAATGTTTTTCATTACGATGTTACCTTTTACTTTAGTTGGTAGTTTGGTTTTTTTTTGTTTTGATGACTGCTGGGTATGAGTTTGTTTAATAATGAAGCCTCCTCAAAGGTATTTTCCAGACTGAGAATCCCATTTTCTGAAGTCTTAGTTAATATACACTGGCATGGCTTTTAAAGAAATTAGAAATGAATAAATGGATAAAGTTAGGTGCTTCTGCTGAAATTTGTCTTTGTTTATAGGCAGTTCAACTCTAACATCTAATTTTCAACAAATTTAGTGCGAAAACAACTTTTTTCTTTTTAGGACGCACCTAAAATATAAATACACAGGGGTTTCAGCCAGGATGTTTTAAACAAAATCGCACGCTGTAACAAGTTTATTTTGGTAGATTTTGATCACTGCTTTTACCATATGTTTCAAGACTGGCACTTTAGCGCAATATCCTCCCTGAATTTCAACAGAACACTGTAAACTTTGCTGCATTAGGGAGTGGAAACATTCTGAGACCGAGCTAAATATTTAAATTACTAGGTGGTCTACCGTGGACAAGACTGCTGTGTGGAAGCAGGATTCTTTTTTTTTTTCCCCTGCCGAATAATAGAAAACTTTTTAAAAAAAAAAAAAAAAAAGAAAAAAAAAAAAAAGAGATCGTTCAAAGTGCCTTTCTTTCCAGGATGTTTAATGCAGCTAATCTGTCCTGTGCAATTTACATCAAGATCAAGAAAGAATATGGGTGCAGCCCAAAGGATCATTACATTAATTAAGACACAAAGGCAGAGAGTGAAAAATGAACACTTCGCACTTAAACCCGCACGGGAAGGACAGGATGGACTCACCTCTTCGGACCTTCCGTACTTTTAGCGTACTTTTAGGAGCGCGGTGGATAAAGCGGGGGCTTCCCGGCGGAGACCACGGAGCTGCGGAGCGGAGCGAGCGCCAGGGAGAAAACTGACATCTGCATGTGCTCTGGAATACGGCAACTTACTATCATTGTAACTTAAGGAAAGGGGAGGAGACTGCGAGCCCGGCTCTGGGAAAAAAAAAAAAGACAAAACCAACCCACCCCAAACCACACATCGGCAGAGAGGGGAGAGCGGGGCTTCTGGAATATTGATTAGTCTCGGCGCAGTGAAAGCAGGGTCACTTTCTTTGTTTTTCCCTTTAGACCACTTTCACGCTTTGTCAGTTCAGCTTCGTTAGAAATGCAAAATCAGGATCCGGGAAGAACTGAAGGATCGCACACACACAGACAGGGGAGGCTGGAGCGCTTCTTTATTAGGCATTCCAGACTGGACATCCGAAAAGCCTGAACATAATTATATAACACTATCCCTGTGCTTTTATAAATAAGTGATAAAATATCTGAGCATGCTGCTTTGTTCTAAAAATGGGCACGGTGTGAAGCTATCGCGTATTTTCTAATTCTTAAAGACAGCTATTCAAGATCTACTCTTCCCAGGGTGGGGAACCAGACCTATCTTCCAGAAGCAACTGGAGCATTATCAAGGAAAGAGTTTTCTCTCTAACATGATCAGTTACAATTCTTTGTATGTTTCTTGTAGATATTCAAAATACATAGTAAAACTTGCCTCTTGTTTGGCAATTTAAACTCACTGATAGCAAGTCGCGTTCCACCTGTTTCAATAGCAGAGAATGAATGAATGAATGAATGAATGAATGAATGAATGAATGAAAAGTGTAAAATATACACTTTTGAGAAACAAGTGGCTTTCAGTTTTTCTAGCATTTCAAAGTATGCATTATTGAAAAGGAATTTGCTGATGGGAGTCAGGGGAATTCCCAAAGAACTTTCCTTTTTAGAAGAACACTTTCATTTTAAACATTGGTAAAGTCAGCTTAAAATATTCCATAATTGTATTTCAGTGCATCTTCCATGGGATTTAAAGTATTTTCTTGTAAGACAAATATTGTAAATTGAAAATTATATAAACTTATCCTAAATATATAATTCATCTATATATATTAATCTGTAAAGATTTGTTTATAGATTATGTTTAAATTCTTTCCAGAGAAGTCATTTTAGGTATACAGGGAAAAGAGCTATGTACTAGACACACAAAGAATAGTTAGGGACAAAGAAAATTAACAGCAGATTTGCTTCCACACAGTCAGTGTAGATGGTTTTGCTAAAGTGTTTTCCAGTTTGAATGTGAGGCAAATAATGAAGTATAATGTAGAGAAAAATAATATAACAGTCATTTCAAATTTCCTTATGATTAATGTAGGTTTGAGATTGATCTGTGTACCATAGAATCTTGATCTTTGGTATCTAACTTAAGAGAGGAAACATCTAAATTAACTTATTAATTGACTTTAAAAATGAAGAAAAAATGTTGACAGCGTGTCTTGCAAAGACAGAAACACATGCTGTATTTTCTTGCACCTTGTATTTTCTGGCATCTTAAATGTCTATCTCATTTTTATTTTTTGTGGTGCAGTTTTTAAATACTTTCACCATTTTTTCTGTAGATGGGGACTGACCTTTTAACTAACCTTTGGCCTCTAGCAATCTGCTCGTTTGATCTTTCTTTTTGGAGTATGTCTTGCCTTCTGCAAAACCTCCCAGATAGTTCTGCCCTCTGCTCATATGAATAGTAATGATCCACTTGACTTAATGGGACAGGGTCAGGCCCTAAGTGAGGTGATCCAAAAGTATGTCATCATTTAATGCTTTCATTAATACTGGAGTCAATGGGAAATGAGGATAATCCTGTGAGAGAATTAGCTATTCAGTGAGACAAAATGAAAATAAACAATAATCAGTAGGACAACTCAGCTTAACCTCAGCAGTGATACTATACTATCTCTAAGAGAATAACAGATATTAATACACAGCTCGTAGAAAAACAAAATATTAAGAGCTTTTATGGCAATATGTTAAAATTTTTCTGTCTTTTTTCCTCTCTCCTTCGTTTTCTGATATTCATTTATTTTATTGATTTCAACTTCCAAGAGTATTATCCCTTATATTATAAAATGCCATGTATTTTAGATACCCCTGGATAGCAAAAATAAAGAGTCAAATAAGTTCAAAGCATGGTGGCACCCTGCAAGACATGACATGTAATTCAAATGTACTGGAATTTCCCTTAATAGATACAATAGATTTAACAGGTTTAGTATGCAGCATTTAATAGTAGGACAAATTTTAAATGTTATTGGCTATGTTCTTCTACCTGTAGCATTTTCAGCAGTGTTAGTTTCTAAGAAGACCAATTTAGAAATTAGACACATTGTAGACTTTAGTTTGGATTAGCCAAGGCAAAGAATATACAAAAACATTGTTAAGTTTCGTAGACTAACACGAAGTACCAGCCATAAGTGCAAACGCCAATTTTACGTAGATGAAATAATCTCTACGTGATTCAGGGTGGTATTTTTTTTTCCATAAAAATTGACAAGGAGTGACCTAAGGCCTGGATGAGCCTGTCTGTGTTGACATACTAGCTCAGCACACTAATGCCTGCTTTGGGTTCCAGTTTCAGCCCTTCTTTGATAATGCCTGAGGTGGCTTGCAAAGCAGCGAAGTGCAAGTATAGGGCAAGGACTGGCTATGACTTGAACTTCATCCTCCCAAGCAGTGTGGATTCAGCCAGCTGAAATCATGTGTAGTGGCAAACCCAAGCCCTGTTTGGTTGTGCCCAACAAAGTCAGTCAGTAGATGTACTTTGCACAGTATCTGAGTGCCTTTGTGAAATAAGTAAAGGTATTAGAGTGGAAGCTGCTGTTCCAACACAAAGTATTGTTATTTCCAGCTGACAAGAGCTATCAAACAAAAACCCAGGGAAGCCAGCTGTAGCAAATGCAAAAAGTGGAAATGAAGCAGCAAATCCTTTAATTTCCCAGATAGCAATAAATGTGGAATACAACTGCATGGATCCCAGCTGAAATAAACATTACCATTCAAAGTAACACGGGTTTCACATTAATAAGCCAGCACTATAAATTAATATTGGCTTAAAATCTGAAGTGTTGGACTTTCAGTTGGAAGCTCAGAGAAATACTGTTGATAACACAGTGGTAAAACTGGAATAAAATTCTTGTGAAAGAATATGTTTATTCATGGTAAATGGCCTGTCAGTATGTCCCCAGACTTCAAGTTGAACAAAATAAGAAAATATATGACTCCCTTTCAAGCTCCAATCCATCTTAGAACTCTTTATTACGATTATACACTGTTGTATCAGTGAAGAAGCTGACTCTCTAAGAGGTTGAATTTAATCCATACGAGTTAGCAAATATTTGGCAGAACTAAGCCTTAGGCTCCTGAATATTTCCACAGGACTATGGCATGGTTTTCTTTCTGAGGTACTTGGTTGGCTTTTTTGAGCATGCTGAGTAGGAGAAATTGAGGTTTAGAGTTTTCTTCTTTTCAAATATCAGAGGGGAATTTGATTTTGGCCAGCCAAGCATGAAAAATGTACTGTATTTTCTATTAAGATTTGATGTACAGAAAGCTATTACACGGCTTTATTGAAGACATTGTACTGTGATTTATATACCTGCATGTGCATTACATTCATCAAAAAGGACACAGGCTATGTTCAGTTAGCAAGTATGAAGAACTGCAGGAAAAGATCTGCAGATCCATAGCTGGTTCTGTGTTGCTGCCTGTTCCGAGCTTCCCCTCCCCCCTCCCAAAGACATGTGCTCTGAGCTCTTTTGTTCTAAGCGCGGGCAAAGCCAAATGTCACTCGGACTCGTCACTTCTAACTGCAGGGAATTGAGCGGGCAGGGAGCTATATTTCTCCCTCTTTGCTTCTGCTGATGGTATTTGCTCTGCAGCTGATTCAGGTACCGATTTTAGAGCTACTAAAGTGCTAGATCGCCTGTGCTACCTCTCAAGGCTGCTCGAGGCTTTCTAAGGCATTGAAATACAAGCGCTAGCCAGTATAAAGCTGAAAAGATACCTTCCGCAGTTCTGAGCATGACGTTTGCAGAATCTGCACAGTAGGAGTGTTACACTGAATTGCTTCTAATATTGTTTTGTGCCCCAAACACTTTTTAGTGCTTAGACTGTATGATCTGGTTTTGTTTCTACTAAAGGAATCCAGTTCACACCTTCTAAGACCACTCCAGGGAATGCATCAAGCATGTCTTGGTCATTTTTAGGGGAAGCTTCCTCTACTGGTCATGCTGAACTTCAGTTTATCTTTGATATGTTGCAAACCACTGGGCAAGATCATCTACACAAAAAAAAAAAAAAAAGTGTTAAGATGTTCTGTTGATGGTAAGGATTAAATTATTTTAGAAAATGCTAGTATTCCATCACAAGAACACTTCAAAGGCAAAGTTTTTTGTGTAAGATTAGGATGAATGACTTGTAGTACAGGCCAATCTAACCAGCAGGACTTTGATTTTTCAGGGATCTTTTTCTGTGTTTCTATTTAGTGTCCCATTACAGTCTTAACACTGCTCACTCAAGCCAGCCAACAAATCCTCTTGGTCATTTTTATTCGTACATTTCAAGGTCTTGTGCCGTGAGAATAAATGTGATTTTACGCTTTTGAGCTCTGTCAGTAGTCAGTCGGAAGTTACAAACAAAAAAGTTCCTTTTCTGCTCTGTGAAAATTCCCAGCAGAGAAACATGAAGCTTTAGTATCTCTACCCAGCATCATGGGCTGTCTGGGCCTTAACACACACTGTATGTCTGACTGCAGCTGAATAGACAACCTTGTTTCCTTTCAACACAGGGAGTCAGATCAGCACTCACTCTTGGGAGGAGGGGGAAGGGAAATGAAGTTATACCAGCAGAGGATGTGGCTCATGAACTTTTCCCCTAACTGTCTTATTGAGGATGTGAATGTCTGTATGTACAGTGGGGCGATTCTCACTGAAGAATAGGCAAGGTTGTCTAGGAAGAATTGGGGAGAGGAAAGGACTGTGTCATTGTAAGAAATCTAATGGGATCTCGTCGGTAGCTAATAGCATTTCAGATGCAAAAGGCTCTACAGTAGGCTTCACTGGCTTTTCCACAGCCAGTGGCAATCACTTGAAAGGGTGTTGAGGGAGAGGCAGGTTCATTTGAAAAGTTAATACAGTATTGTGGCTAGTTACAGCATTGGAGCCAGAAATTTGCTGCTCCCTGTCACTCAGGTCCCTCTTAGTTTCCTCTTCCCGATTTCTTTTTTTTTAAAAAAACCTTTTCTCTGATCAGCTGCTAAACTTTGGTAGCTTGTGAATCGACAGAGCTACTGAGAGTGCCCTGGGGAAGCTCTGGCAGAGAGCACGCACTGCCATGGGTACTTTAAATCATGACCTCCAATCCTTGCCTGTCATGGTAGCAACAGAACAGTGATCCCACATGGGTCCTGATTTGGGATAAGAGCACCATTTGTGGGTGTCCCACTGGCTGAACGGTTTTCTGTCTTAATTCCCAGACCTGTTGTTGAAGAAGATCCATTTCTTGGGTCTTGTGTTGTTGGATATTCTTTAAACAAGGTACAGGCTTATCACTTGCACATGTGCTAGCCTGTACAACAGATTGGTCTCCGATTATTTTTTCCTTTTCCACTGCTTTCTTTTTTCTTGACATGACTTCCTTACAAAGAAAAGGCAGATAGGTTAGAAACAACACTAAAGAGGAATGGACATTCCTGAATTAGAATACGGTATTATCTGCATGAAGCACTTTTCATATAAAATACTGCTTTTCATTTGACATCTTTGTCCGTAGCTATTTTTATAACAAAACAGTGATTTATCAGCTGTTTAATACATCCTAGTTTGTTGTTAGCATAGCAAGTAAGATAAATACAGAGAAAACCACTCATTTGTATGAAGTACATTTAAGGAAACAAATTTATCTGGAGCAGTAAGCTAACGTGACTTTTTAAATAGACATTTACTACTATGGACCAGAATTACTGCAATCAAGACTCACAAAAATCTTTTGTAAAAATAATTATAATTTAAAGGCACACAGCTCAAAGTTGCTGCTATAATAATGACTATAATAGCAACTGTTTAGCATTTGGACATTTTTTTGGCAGGAGGGTTTTGCATTGTTTATTGTGAGAAAGAAACAGGCTCTGAGAAAAACATGCAAATTTTCAGCAGAGGAAAAAGCAGCATCAGGTTTGCAAAACAGAGTGGCAGAAAGTCTATTTTGCTTCTATGTCTTTAGTTCACATAGGCTAGGATGATTTAAAGTAAATAGGTTATTTTGGAGGATCTCTGTTTAATACGCATGGAAGATCTCAAAATATCTGTTTCATAGTATCCCTGGCATCCAGACAGTCAGGCTGTGTGGTGGTCAGCATTTATTTTCTTGCTGTGTTTTTCATTCTGAAATTCCATTCCCTGTTGGGATCCAGAGCTCACAGAACTCATTGCTAATCAGCAATTTGCTTAAAACAAGAATTGTCTTTTAATATTTATTACTCATTGTTCTTCTTGAAATGTGATCAAATGCCTGTCATCATATATATAGAAAAATTAAGGATTAGATAATTAGATTGTGAACAATTTAGTAGATTAAGATTGTGAACAAGTATGTTTCAAAGGAAAGATGGGATATCACTGGTGTGATATATTACCTCAATTTGTTCTGTCAGCACTCATTTCTTCACCCAGCTTCTGAAAGGATATGGATATTATTGTTGTACAAAAGAAATTCAGATCATTGTAATCAAAAATTAATTACAATAATGAAAAAAGATACACTGAGTCCACATTTTAATGCTGTCTTTCTGTAACAAGACGAAGGGTTGATACACTGTAGATTGCTTTTATTTCGATTTGCGTGTCATACAATGAAAGCTTTTCTGACATATATTGTAAATGCATCTATAGAAAGAAAACAAAGAGTAGTCCTTTCATTCAAACCAGAAATTGTTAAAAGGAAGATGTAAATCAAATATCTCTCCCATAATATGGCATCCTATCCCTCATTTACGGATTCACTACACATTACGCATCAGATTTGTTTTCATGCTGTCACTTACTCCACCCATACTGTTCCTTTCTGAACTTGTATGCCAATACATATTAATTTAATGTCCTTGTCTCCCCTTGCCCTCTTTTCCTTGGTAAAGCAACTACTCTCCATGCTTTCACAGGTTCACTGCTCTTCTTCTCCCTTTACTTCCACTAACTCTATCTCCACTTTTACTCTTTACTCCACCACTTGTTTCCTTTGAGTTAGAGAAAAATGGCTCAGGACAGGTCTTGTCTTCATTTGAATCAATGAATCCAGGTTTTGAGGGAAGGTTAGACCTTGGCCCTACTTGATTCTTAGACGCCTATTCCATTCCTTATTTTATGAGCTTTTTGTAGTCTGTAATACTCCTTTTCTCTCTGGTCTCTCATGTTACTTTTTTTGTCCTGCTATCTTGTTCTTTTTCTTTGGTTCACTGTATCTTCTTTTTCTCCTTTAGTTTTCACTTGTGTTCTTCTTATACCAGCTCTCAGTGGTTTGGGAAGCAGGACTGAAGGTCTTGCTCATACTGACATGGATTCATGGACAAGTTTGTATCATCAGCATGTAGCCTGGGATGTCTCTACAGACAGTGGATATGCACTCACACAGCTGCATGCTGAAAACTGGCTAGTGAGAAACCTCTCCCTCCTCCAACTAAACAGTGATAGAGGCTATGGACAGTGGAACAGATTTCGTTTTTTAAACTGCAAGGGTGTCAATTCTTCCCTTCCAAACAGGGACATCTCTTCCGCCTACAAACTACATGCAAAAAGGATTTTAATTAATTTGTTAAACCAAAGGGAATGTCGGAATGAACAGCCAGATACCTTTCAAAACAAAAACATTTAGGCCAAAATAAGGGGAAATAAGAGACAATGAGTTTGAAATGCTGCTTTATACAAGTCTTTCACATGGCTCCAAAAATGTCTGTGTTTCTTCCAGTTATGTCTACCACCTAGTGTTAACTTCAGAATGGTGATGTATTGGGTGCTTTGCTCAGCCACTCTGTGAATGGCTCCCATTCACCAGAAGTCTCAGCTCACTCCATATGCCGGCAAAACTCCCAGTGAGGACAATGCGAGTCCAGGTCCCCTGACTCACATTTTGCTCAGGCAAAACCCCCATTGTCCAGTGATTGCTTTGCTCAATGAGCAGTGATTCAGAAGTGCTGAATAGGAGCCCAGTCAGCGTGCTTTGATATTATTTTCCTGATGATTCATTAATTCTGTAAAATCATTATAAATTTCTTTGTAGAATTACTCAGTAATTTTGGTTTAGGCTAAATGTTAAAAACATATCACCTATGAGAAGAGGGCACTCTGGGAAAAGTATCACTAAACCAGGATTTTTTCTGAGATCTGAATACTTCTTATAAATTATTTGTAATTCCTGACTTCCTCTGGGCCCAGCAATATGAGAGCATTGAAGTCTTTGATCAGGTTCCTGAAAAATTATTACAGAGCGAGTTCCAGTGATTCAATGACACAAAATAGGAGAATAAAATGAGAGATGAGTGAAATGAGATGATCGCATTCAATTACTTTTGTCATGCTCTATTCAAACAGTTTAAAACAAGTTATGAGAACTTTTTAAAATCACAAGCTATTAAACCCTACAGTGGTTCAGTAACAAATGAGACTCAGAACTCCTGTTTGCACAAAAAACATAATCAGTTGAAGTCTTGTTTGATTGTAGGAATAACATTTTACTTTGATGGACCTATGTGAATACCATGAAAATCAAATATGCTTTGTCTCAGATTAAAATTTTTGGGTTTCTATTTCCTCTATATTATCAGGGATGTGTGAGGAGCTTCATTCCTTTCTTTCCTGATGCCTAAGGGCTTTCTTGATGTAGTATAAAATAAGTGTAAAATGCTACTAATTTCACTTCCCCCTAATTTCACTGCTGTGAATTGTACAACAATGTACTACAGAATTATGCTTTAAATAGATATGTAGCATAACCCTCAATGTATTTTTGATTTTCATTATCAGAAACCCCAGGAACCCTCTCTCACTGTGAGTCCCATCTTCCACACACAAGTCCCTGCTCTGTAAAATGTGGACCAGTGATCCAGAAAGTACAGCTCTCTGCCCATCACAGAACTTTTCCTCATTCACATTAAAAATATTTAGCAGATATTTATTAAAAGCCCCTCAAAGCCTCAAAAAAGCCAGTGTAGTGCAGAGGTCATGAATCACACTGTTTGTGTTTCAGATGAATGTATTAATAGAGAATGTATTAAATAGGAATATCTAGATAATCCTGGAAATCCATTTTGCCCAGTAATCCAAGATGGATGCCATCTAGGTACCCAATTTCCATCACCTGTAGCTTTGCTTTCACTTGGATTTTTGTACGAGAACAGTTAAGACATAGTATTCATATAGAATATTTCAACACTCTTCATCCTGCTTCATAAACTCTCTGCTGATGATTCTTTTCATTGGAGTGTTTTTACTTATTTTAACAGCTTTTTGAGGTGCTTTTTTTAACCCCAGATGTAATCTTTTCCTACTAGACTCTTGTAGTTGATGCAGTTTAATGCTCACAGGCCTTCTTCCCATCCCAAATATTGTTTTCCTCAAGTTTCTTCAAGTAAACAAAAACTAAGCTTGCAAATATCCATACAAGTTTGAAAAGTAAAAATAAACTCAGAATTTTTTTTTCGACTGTGTCAGACTGTTTTCTGAACTTTTTCCTCTGAAGCCACATGTAAAAGAACCTATCATGTCCCTTTTTATGAATCATCTCTGTGTTGAAGTTCTTAAATTATTCTCCTTTGCTATTATGTAGATTACTGTAAAAAAGTTGTCTCAGGAGGAGCGCCAGAAATCTTTTAGCATCCTCTTGAATTTTTAATTTTTAAAAAAAATTTACTACTAAACTGCTTTTCAGAGTCAGCTTTCAGCTCTGGTTTCCTAAGCACTGTTAGAGCAATTTACAGTCCTATTCATTGTCTGAGAGCTTCACATAAGGTCCCTGGAGGAGGAGCGAATTCAGTTCCTGCAGTAGGGCATCAGGTCGTGATAATATCCCCTCTCAGTCTCACCACCTCAGAACTATTCTCATCATTCTGGTACTTTCAACAGAGTACCATATAATAGGATACTCATACTTCACACCTAGATGAGGTCTTAGCACCCAGAATAAATAGCAATCTTCAAGCAGCAAGATGATTTTAGCCACCTTTTCTTTCCTTTTTCCTTTTCCTTTTTCCTTTTCCTTTTCCTTTTCCTTTTCCTTTTCCTTTTCCTTTTCCTTTTCCTTTTCCTTTTCCTTTTCCTTTTCCTTTTCCTTTTCCTGTCCTTCTTTTCTTTCAAAATAAACATAACCTTTCAGTTATTTTTACATTTTTAATATGGATTCCACCAGATCCCAAATTAACTCTGAGTCAGAAGGTTCTGAGGTAATTCTTAATCACCATAAAAAATAGCAGAAATTGTCCATTCTTCTAGTAGAGAATAATCAACATATTTCTACACTCTAATGTTAAGGTCACTTGTAGATAAAAGTTTATTTTACTCGGCATTAGTATAAGTCAGCATCTTTGACTGTGTTGAAAGCTAGATGTTTTGAGAAGATCCTCCACTGTGGAGGAAAATTCTGCTAAGCAGGTGATTTCAGTCTTGCTCACAAGATATTCTTCAATCTGAGAAAACATGTTAAGGTATCCACTGATTTCTTTCGGCATTTCTTAAGCAAAGATCTTTCAAAATTACTTTAACCCTCATGAATATTCTGTAGGTGGCCATTTGATCACATTACTTGCCAGGAAAAGTCCTCAGAAGAAAGAACTTTCCTAAAATCTGTATTTGCCTTTTATGAGCCTGCAAAATCTAGTTTTGTTTTAAGACCTATATGTGGCTTTTGAATGAATCCTTGACCAACCAGTGAGATTACTGGAATAAAACCTGGGCTGCAAAGTCATCTACAAGTCATTTAGGAGCTTCTCTATTTTAAAACTTCTCATTGCTTTGTAACTTGGACCAAATCACAAAAGGATCCAGCAAGCATCAGAGACAGGTGACAATAAAAGACAGGAAAGTTCAGCTGGCGATAGAAATGTGGTCAGAGCTGAGAGAAGACAACTCTTTGGAAGAGCTCTGGTCTTTGCCGGTCTCAACCAGCACTTCAACTCAGCTGGCATAGGATATAAAATTATTTCCAGAGAACCAAAGATGGCTCTTCATGTTTACTTGCCCCTTCTTCCCACTATTAACAAATCAAAATTCCTGAATGAAACATCAGTGAAATCTGGATGCTGACATAGAGTGAGTGCAGTGTTGTGATTCTAAACCCTGACTTCAATATTTGAAGAACCTATATGTGTTAACCTTAAAACTACTCTTCTCATGCTAAGGTCTTTGAAGTCTTTCACTCTCTGGACAGGAATGTTAGTTCTACCACAGGGCAGAGAAAGCAGACACAGTTTTACTTGGAATTAATGAGAGCAGCCAGACCTGAGGAGGTTATGTACTGCCAATATTGCAATACTAATAATGTCCTTCTATTCCTGAATTTGTTCCAAAACAAACAATCAAAAAAGAGCCTTGCCCTTACTAACGTTGCTTTTTCCTTTTCTAACAATGTATGTAAGATCATTCCCTGACTTTTTTTCTATACTCAAGCATGTGAAAGTCGGTACTTGCACTCATTTTTGAATCACAGGAGCTCGGTGTAAACCACAAAACCAGTCAGCAATTACACAAAGAAAAAAGTTCTGGACTGATGGATTTGTAGCAGAAAAATCTTAAAAGGGATCATCAAAGAATAAATGCACTAATACCACATTTATATATTATTTCTCTGGTTTTACTGCCACTGTGGTTTACTCACTTAAGTTGACTTGATCATGACATTTGGAAAATGTTTCTTACAGTATTTTGAGGCTCTCAATGTAGCATTCTGTAGAATATTTGAACAAGAGTCTTGCAGACAGGAAAACATTAACTTCTCCCTCTAGGCACTCCTGCATTTTGACACTGTAAATTTTAATAAGAGTGAAACAAAATTGTTATTAGAAAGTTTAATATTGCAATACTTTTGCCATAGATACTCTCACAACATTTTTGGAGAGACTGTTCAGAATAGCTACAGCACCACTTTTAAACTAGACATTCTCCTGAGTTCAGAAAAGCTTCCAAACCTCTCACTTCCAGCATGTTAATCCATCAATGATTATATTTCACACGTGAAACTTGAGGGAGAAATCTCTCAGTTGCATTTTTCAACATCATTATTGTCATTCTGCCTTTCCTTTTTATGCTTGCTTCTCCCTTTTGTTCACAAATGTGGTAATGAGTGAAATCTTCTTGGTATGAATGTACAATGACTTTGCATAGTTAAAGTGGTTTTGTTTTCCTATTCTTCATTGTTTTCTTGATAAATATGTGCTTTGATCTTGAAGCTGCCTTACCCCTGGCACAGCTCTCATTCTGGTGGTGCCTGTGGATTCTTTGTGAATGAAGAGTAAAATGTTGAGTTTCTAAACACATGAAAATGTGAGAGTTATGATTCAGATGAAGTATAGAAATTTTGCTGGTTTGTTTCCAGAAAAATGTGTATCCTCTGAGCAAAATCAGAGAAAAAAACATTATATATCACACAGCTTGCAGTAAGAGCTATGAATTTCTTCCCAGGGGTATTGTGAAGAAATTTCATGTAAGACCTAGGTGCAAATTAGCTGAAAGAGTGAAACTGGATTGAAACAGCAATCCCAGTATTTCTCATCATTATGATATCTTCTATCAAAGGTTAAAAACAGGACAATAAAAACAACTTTAGAAAAACATCTATTTTCCTCAGATCTGTTTCAAATTACATAACAATGAAAACAGACAATTCAAATTACTAGAATTTCTTTTGCCACACAGGTTTTATGTGAAATTCTATTCCTACAGAATGCAGCGTGCTCAGTGCAGGGAGCTGGTGACTGAGGGTTCAGGGAGAGCTGTTTTTCTGGAACACAGCATTACAGGGGTATACTTTAGATATATTTTAATAACTATCAATGATTTCAGATACACCATAATGAGAAAATAAAAACTGAAAAGGCAGCAAGAAAAAAAAATTTAAACTAGATTTCTCCTTGTAAGATCTTTATACAAGTTGAGAAAAAATATTCCCATCAGATGTTGTGGGTTTAGAAATGCATAATTTTAGAGGGAAAAGGCAGTGGACCCCCAGAAAGATATTTTTATTCAGAGCATTTGCACTAGAATAATAAATACAGCCTGTACCTATGGCATGATATGGTTGTGCTGCTTCTTATTTTTCATTCCATATTTGTGTTTACAAAGGTTGATATGTTGGCTCAGCA
>NW_008237242.1:821179-875490 GCF_000691975.1 Corvus brachyrhynchos | reverse complement strand
AGCCATATACACTCCTGGGTCATACAGCCAGACACACTGGGAGCTCCCTGGTACCCTGCCAAAAACCTCAATCCTGCAATCAAAAGCAATATTTTCTTCAGGGACAACAGGTAATTCGGTCTCTGTGTGTGTTTGGTTTGGTCCTAATGTGATGAGCAGTTTAGAAAACACTCTGTATTTGCATGGTGATTTTGTAACTCCATATGGGCAGCAGAGTCAGAATGCTCACAGGGGTTTGTGTTCCAGGTACTTACTGCCATGCCTATGGCATCTGCAAATTCTGCATGTTCAAAAATCCACATTTGACTGTGTATATTGGGATGTTTCGTTTCTGACTATCAGGCCAGATTATACTGGGCTGTAAACAACTACAGGGTCCTGTGTGTTGGTAAACTGTGCCCAGATTCGGCCACAGCTTCATTGTGCTGAGACTGACATACTGGGAGACTAAGGACAAGGAGTTCTTTTAAAAGAAATAGAGGAAATGTACCTTCATTTTTATATGGATTTAATGTCTGATGACAACTGTTGAAGAGCCTCAGCAGACCAATCATCAGCCTGATGATATCTTGTTGGGATGGCCTGATGATGAAGGGAGATAAAGCATCTCTTAGAATCCAGATAGCACCCAGGTCCCCAGGGCGGGCTGGGCCTTTTGTGTCTTTTAACCACAGAAAAGAGACACACTGTGCCCTGAAGCGCTTTCTGTCTGAAGACATAGGATAAAGTAGGTTGTACTAAACAAATCAGTTTGTTGGGGAATTGGGTCTGCTGTAACATTTGTATGGAATGCACTCTCTGTCTTTTCTTCTGAGTCTGGAGACTGGGGAGGAAGTACCTTTAAAAGGAATACAGGGACTGAAAACAGCCACAAAATCTTTATAGATGGAAATTTGCCCGGGGCCGGGGGGGGAGGCCTTATGGAGGGTTTTGTTGGAAGATAAAGATATGTCTGGTTATTTATTGCAATTATAAGATGCAGGCTTTTCAAACCATGATTATCATGATAGAGGAAGTTTTAATTTTGTTTAGGATTTTGGTGATAAAAGGAAATGAGATACAAGATTCTTACAGCAACAGGTATTACTTACGGCGTCATTACTTTATCAATTTCAATTACTATAAATTAGCCTGGACATATGCTTTGAATTGTTAGAATTTATTATTTAAACTATACATACATGTAAGTTTCCCACTGAATCCTGTAAATTTGACTCAATTTGCCTGAAATGTTTTAGGAGGTGCTTACAGGAAAGCTCTGCTGGCAGGAGAGAAAGCGTGGCAAACACTGCAAGGGGTGCACCAGTGAGTAGCCAAGGATGAATAGGAGTTGTAGCAGTGAGAGCTGGCACAGCTGCAAGCAGAAAGGACACACAGCCCATGTGTGCCCTAAAATACATTCTAGTACAAGCAGGTATCTCTAGTGGAGCATGCCAGCTCAGCCGAGAACATGTGGAAAAAGCAACAGCAAAAGACCCGAACAATCTCCTTGCCTGCCCAGTCATACAAATGACATCGTTTGGCTCGAATGTAAACTGATCCTGTCTGTATGTCTTCCAGGCAGGGCTCAACATCTTCATATAGTCACACTGAGTAAAAAGCTGGGCAGATCTGGCTGGCATTTGTACTGTGCAGGAATTTACGATCATATGGCTGTACTGCTGGGGTTCAAAATTTATCTGCTTTCGGCATTCTGCTATGTTTAACAAACAGAACAGAGAACATTCCCTTACTGTTTTGTGGAGAGACAAATTTCAAGTGCAGTTTGCTAATATCTCTATAAGAGACTCAGGATTGGAGATAAATGGAGTGCTAATAATTTTTTTTTCAGTTTTTGGAATTTTTGATCTCTTCATTGTACTATGGAAAAAAGTACTTTTCTTCAGTACTTATGATATTGTAATTCATTTTTAGTAATAAAGATAATTTAATTTCCTTTTTGTTGGTTTCTGCTATGCAAACACAATAACTTTTACATAATTTTATGATGGTGACTAACGAATAAATGTAACGTTCTCATCTTTGTTAAGCTGTTACAGTTGAATGTCTTCATTCTTTTTTTTTTTCACACTGCTGTGACTTTGGGACAGCTGCTGAGCATTTTTTGGTTCCATTGATAGGTTTGCACACCATCTCCACCTGCATTAGCCTCCAGGGCTGACTGTAAAATGCTTATAAAAGGCAATTAAGCAGACTGGGCATGTGAAAGCTTCAATAATAAACTCTGCTGACCTTTCTAGATGGTGCATCTTTGATCATTTTGATTTTCTCAACAGCTCTTTTTCTCAGAGTTGTTTTTTCTTGGCTCTTCTCTTGGCAGAACAGCTGCTTCTCTCTGGCCACTGGGTATGGCCTTATTTTATTTATTCTTGCCTTTAACTTTTGTAGGGCAGCCAGATACATGGGGATGGGTGTTATATAACAAATACAATAAATAAATAAAGCCCAATTTGCAACGTTTTTGCTGTCCACAGTGAAAGCAGTGGTCATGGAGAAAGGAGTTCATTTCACAAAAATGCCCTGTTTGATCCTGTTGGGGCAAATGGCTAAAAAAATGGGAGGGCAGTTTGAATAAAAAACTCGAAAGCTGAAAAGCAAAAAATTAACAGAAAATCAACTGGTTTAGGAACTGTTGCTAGACTTGTTGAGTGATTTTGTTAAAAAATAAATTTGAAGCACAGAATGTCTCTTTAGGCCAAACCAGTCCCTGAATTTAGATTTAAATCCTTCCAAATTTAAAATGGTTGAAACTCAGGTTGCTGCTGGCACTGGCCACTGAGGAGCAATGCCAGAGTCTTAGTGTACTGTGGAAAGTTGATTATGCAGAGCCAAAGGACTGATCAAGGATTCACGCACTGCAAGCAGTCACTGAGTTTATTTGAAACACTAGGATAGATTTTATAGTGTTTAGAACTTTAAAAGGGTTTGAAAGAGGAGGTCAGCAGGGTCTGTTTTTGCAGTAGGCTCTGGGGCTTGAGAAGAGGCCTTTGCTAGTGTTGCCAGACTTTCCAGATGCTTTTAAAGACTAAAGACTATTTCTTCCCAGCTTTCACCGCTACAATAATTCTCTTGCCCTTTCCCCTACCATTTCTCATTTTGCCCTTTCATTAGTTCCTCTTTCTTTCTTCCCATGTCATTACTTCTCCCTGTTCCTTCTCATTACATCTCTTCCCTTGAACCAGTTTTTCCTATTACGCTCTTCAGTCTTTGGGATCAAATACTGTTTGTATTATTTTTCCCTTAGGGAGTAAGAGCTAAGTTGCCATCTTGAGTGGAGAATATCTCCTAAGGTGGATGATAAAGTATAAGAGATCCATGACTGTTTTGTTTGAAATCAGAGTAAGAAAGGCCTGATGATAAAATTTAAGTGTACAGTCCAAACAGAAGCTTTGTTGTTGCTGGCCTTGTAACTCAGCGTCAGTACCATAGGTACCTTTATCTCTGCTAGGAGCAGCATATTTTCACAAGATATGTTAGTGTGCCCTTGCAGAAGGCCAACCACATTAACAAGATGACTTTTAGAGTGCAGCCAGTAGGTCAAAGGAGCCTATTATTCTCCTTTATTTGGCACTAGTTAAACCTCAGTCGGACTACAGTGTCAAGCCTTGCACTCCCAAGTGCAAGAAAGACATTGACATGCTGGAGAAGTCCAGCAGAGAGCTGTGAAGCTGATCATGGGGCTGGAGCACATGTGAGATGGGAGGAGAGAACTGGGGTGGTTCTGCCTTCAAAAGAGAAGGAAAAAAAGAGGCAGATCTTACTGCTCTCTTCAAGTATTTCCCATGTGGGAGGGGCTACAGAAGACAGACACAATCTCTTCTCAGAGGTACCCAGTGGAAGGACAGAGGGCAATGAACATAAATTGGAACAAGGGACTTCATATGAGATGTTTTTTTTAATGAGACGGTGATAGACTTTGAAATAGGGACCAGAGAGGTTGTGGACTCCCTATCACTGGAGATATTCAAAATTTCGCTGGATCTTGTGCAGCAAGGCCTTAAATCAAACAGATCTGTCATTGTGTTGATATATGTTTGTCTTGAGGGCATTACCTTGAAAGACATAACAGGTTGTAATTTGGGCAGCAGCATGCTACAGATAAAGGGGGGGAATCAGAACTATTTTCAGCTGCCAAACTTATTGATATTTTCCTGAAGTGAAAGTAATGTTCTTTAAACATGGCCTGAGACGTGCATCATCACAAAGTAAACTCAAGGTCTCCTTCCAGTCTCTGTTATGAAATCCAGCAGGGCAGACTTAGGCATTAGGGTGTAGCACACAGGGGATGTATTTGTGCTGGAAGCGAATTTCTCACATAGCCACACAGTCCTTTTGGAAAGTGTAAAAAGTGACATAAGGAATACAGAGGCAAGGGTATTGCTGACACAGGGATAAAAAATACTTAGGTCTTGCAGGACACTGGTGCATTACTTCTTGCATTCCAGATGTCAAGATTACTGTAATTCAATCACTATTAATAGTATCTCTTCACCCAAACACAAGTATTTGATGAAGGAAAACAGTGAATCCGTTTGGATGTGAAGTCACAAAAGAAGAGGTTTGGGAGTACTACATGCAATTCATAAACATCAGAATTAGGCCCACATAATTAAAAATTTATAAAGAGACAAATCCTAAATGTATACAAAATTGATGCTCTGAACAAGATCAGTTTCAACAGACTTTAATTAGAAGACTTTTGCTACTTTATTTCCCTTATGGTTACTGTAGAATATTTAGCTTTAGGAGACAGAATTAGAGAGAGTGTTCCATTCTGTTTTTGTAATTGTGTAAACTTACACTTTATTAGGGAACAACTTAGGAAAAATCTGGTTTTATGAATAAAAGTGGCTACAAAACTAGTCATGCCAGCTACAGGAATAATTTGGTGTTAAGATATCCTAGTGAAGTGGTCTAGAAGGAATTCAAATTACTGGGCAAATTTGGAGAAGATAAGAATGAGATCATTTACACCCACTTCTGTGCTGCATAAACCCTCAGGACAAATTCTTCTCTTCACTCAGAGTTTCCATCTCCAAGTAAATATTAGCTTCACTTTCTCTACTGCAGAAAACCCCTCTTTTTTTTTTTCCCCCCCCTTTTCTCCTCTTTTTTATTTTTTTATTTTTTTTCTAAGGTCTTAGGCACAGGGATGAGTTGCTGTGGGTTCCAAGTGGCCTCAGGTGAGAGCTGCATAGCTGACAGTGCATCTGGAATGCAGAGCATGTCAAGTTTGGACAGGTAAATAATTTTGGTTTAAAACATTTGGTACTGCAGATGTTGCTTATCACAAATGAAAGCATTCAAGTTCTGCAAAAATTACACTTTGAGTGCCTGATTTTGATCTTCTTTTGATTTTGCCAAAGATGGGGACTAAGAACAAAAGAGTTCTTTTGAATGAAAGATGAAAAAAAGAAAACAGGGCTTATTTAATTAAGGTTTGAAATTTATTTCTACTCTGCTTCATCTTGTTCTGAAGGGGTAAAATAAGAAATTGTAGCAGCTGTGACTTCAGTATCTGCATAACATGATTAAAGCATTAGCAATGACTACACACTCATTTTACTTACACATGAATTGTTTCAGCTGAGAGATGTGTGTGAAAATGCAGGAAATGCCATTACTAGAACTGAATTACTAGAAATCACATCCTCAGTGACATTTAGAGAATCTTGAACAAATATTTCTTTTCATGCTTTTCCTTTGGTCTGAAGTTTTCCTCTGGCAACATGAAAAACAGGTTCTTTTATTCTGCATTTGTTAGCACTTGGATGTCTATAAAGACTCCTAACAATAAGTAGGCAATGGACTGAATGCCTTAAAACCTGGAGAAACTTTTTAAGGCTAACTAATGTTGCATATAAAGTTCTGAAACTGAGGAAGAGTAAAGAAAGAGATGCTATTTTGTACTCACTATTCAGGGATTTGTGTATCCAGACTAAAGTAAGAGTCCAAAGAAGAGGAAGATAAGGACATAGCTATACTCCATGGAGTGGACAGAGTTAAAAAAAAAGTCTGTTAAAATATATCTGCTCTTGTGTTGGGACAGATTGTATTTCTAGACAGAACAAGCATTAAAACATTACAGACAGCAACACAAAGGGTAATAATTTTATAGAAGGTGGGTTTATATTTACAGAATTAACTGCATATATATTTTTTTTAAAATCTCATTTCTGTTTCCCACATTATTTTGTAATTACCTCATTTATCCTGTGATGAAAAACAGAATGCTTTCTATCTTTACTGACATCTTTACTCACTCTACAAAACCCAAAATACTCCAAACATTTCGTGTGCTCACATTTCACAGTTGTACTTCATATGTGATGTAACACCAAAATACACCCCCTCTCTGAAAATAGAACACAACCAGCATTTCCCAATGACAAGGAAAGTGTTCAAATCAGTAGATTTCTGTGCTAAAGATAAAACTACTGGTCTTAACTTACATAATTTTACACTTTTAGGAGAAAACAATGATCTTTGTGTCAGTATTGAAATTCTCGACTTTGGTTTTTGCTGTTAATAGCTGGTGAGATCTACTGCAAACAGTTCTGACATTCCAGCAGCAAGTCCAGCCTGTCTCCTCTTCACTCCCTGTATATGCTGTCCTTGCCTTGCTTCTCTGACTCCTGTTGCCCTCCTCAGTGTTTTGCACGGTATGGAGGTGGATGCACAGACAGTGGGATGATCTGATGGGAATGCAGCTTTTCTCCCCCTATAACAATGTTTTAAGTCAGTTTAGCTTCCTGACTGGGGTGACTGAAGTGCCAAAGAAGCACCATTGCTAATGCAAGGGAAGGAACAAACACCCACAGGCCAAGCGGAGAGCTGTTCTGCCTGTTAGCAGCATTCAGCTGTAGTTGCCCTTAGCTGTACCGTTATACCATATCCTTATGCTGCAGTTCCTTGATTTCTGTAAGCCTTTGCTCAACTTGCTGTCCAATGTCTTATTTGCCAGAATGAATTCTAGCCAAGCGAAGCAGTTGGCCAATTTGAGGGACTGATCTGGCTGAGAATTAACTTGTGGCATCAATAACAAAATAGCAGTTTCAGCTCAATCACCTCCTTGACTGGGAAGTGTCCCCAGGTGTCAGCACCACATATGTCAGCACCACATGTGTCCAAGGTCTCTGAGTTCTGAAGTTTCATCACTGCAGTTTTCAGGTGGGCAAGCCACAGAATTCTGGGATTTCTTTTTCCTTAGCATTTCCTGCCACCTGGGTGTATTGCCTCCTTTTTAGACTGGATGCTACCTAGATATGTCACTTCTTCTCAGTCACTGTATAGGTAATTTCTCAGCACCTTGGGTTTTTCCTTTTTGGCACTGAAGCATTAAGCATTGTAATACCCAACTAATTTTTTGGATCTCACCTGATGAATGAAATTAGAAAACAGCTCAGAAAAGATTGTAGAAAGCATCTCAAAGATTTAGTGACTCATTTTATTGGGGAGAAAGGGGTGGAGAAAAAGAGTGAAATATTTCTATCTTATTACTTTTGTCTGTAAAGAAGTTCAGGTAATTTGTCAGCTCAGACCTGACATCCCTTAAAGACGTTTTTCAGAGAATGGTTTTTGAAGTAAGCCCATGTTTTCAAACAATGCTAGCTGATAGCAGAATGTGGCATCTTCTCATAAAATACAGTCTTTAGACATAATGTATAAAAAAGAAGATTATCTGATTTTCCTTGCTGAATATATTACTTTCTCAGCTACATTTTCATTGGTTTGTTTGGTTGTTAACAGTATATTATAAAACTATGGGGAATAAAAGGCTTCCCTGTGTGTTAGACATAAATTCTGAGTTTAGACTCCTGTTTACAAATATACTTATATAGAAAATTATCTTCTTAGTCACAGTGCTTTGAAAAAAAAATGAAAATTTGATGTGAATACCTTACATCGGCATTTGTATGCAAATCAAGCATTCTGCAAAGCTGGGTATTTGCTAGTAATTCTGTGACTCCTTATATTTTATAATTCCATTGCCAAATATTGTTAATTGTGATTGTGAGTAGTTAAATTGCTTACTTTCTTTACTTCGCAATGGCTTCTTCTTTCCACAGAAGATGACTGAGATTTACTAAATAATTGTGCTGTTTTTGACTGGGTGAAAGTTAATTTCTCCCGTAGCATCTTCTATGGCTCTGTGGTTTAGATTTGGGCTGAAATAAATGCTGATAATTCAAGGATGGTTTTGTTATTGTTGAGAAGTGCTTGCACAAGGGCAAGGCCTCTTCTCACATCACCCCACCAGGCTGACGAAGCACAAGAAGTTTGTTTGGGGGGAGATACAGCCGGGATGGCTGACCACAAGTGACCACAAGGACATTCCATACCATGTGGTGTCATCTTCAGAATACAAAGCTGGCGGAAGAAGAAGGAAGCGGGGGACACTTGGCATTTGTCACCATTACAAGTCACCATTACATGTGATGGAACCCAGTTTTCCTGGGGTTGACTGAACATCTGCCTGCCCATGGGAAGCAGTGAATTAATTCCTTACTTTGCTTTGCTTACGTGCACAGCTTTTGCATCTCCTATTAAACTGCCTTTATCTTAATCTGTGAGTTTTCTTACTTTCACCCGTCCAATTTTCTTCACCATCATGCTGCTGGGGGGAAGTGAGTGCATGGCTGTGTGGCTTGGATATTGGCTAGGGTTGGAACATAAAAATAACACACTAGCAAAACAGATACTTTTAATAGTTGCATTAATTACTTCTAGGAACAGATACTCCTGGGCTGCTTATTCTGCAGGCCAGATAGAGACTTCTTGAAAATGATTATGAGAAGAGAAAAAGTTGCCTTTTCTTGGCTTTTGTTTTGGCAGATCTTGGTTCTTGGTTTGGCAGATTAAAAACCCCACTAGCTGTATCCCAGAGAGGTCATACATTGCTGACTCTCTGGAGGAGGGTTTCAGAGTTAAGGTACTTTCCCTTCTGTCACACTGATGTCTAAGAACCTCTGCTCTACTTACCTAAAGTCTGCCTTTCATGTTACAGCCTATCTTCTAAGCGTTACAAAACTCCTGCCCATGCAGGAAGCTGTAGTATCCCATTACTTCATGGACACCCTTAAGATGTTCACAGAGATACTGTGTGCTCTCAGAAAGGTCACACCTTCCAGTTTTCATGCGGTGCTCTGTCCTCGAACTGTCTTCTTACTCAGGCTGAATCTGCACCCTTCTCTTCTGAACTTAGGATTCTGTTAACCTAATAAGGATGTTGACTCACTTCTACATAAAGTATAAAAAACATAAAGTCAGAAATGCCTATTTAGGTTGAAAAATCTTCAGTCCAAAAACCAGATATAACCTGTTAAGAGGTGTCAATTTTTCAAATGAGTAGAATACTATTTTCCACCCTGTGACCTGGAATTTAATTTGAAACTTAAAGCCTAAATTGAAACTTAGAATATTTATAAATATGGCCATGCTCGTAGCTCTTTATTTATGAACAAAAATAACATATTCAGGTTGTTTTGAGCCTTCTGAGACTGAACATAGTAGTGACAAAATATTCCTGTAATAGATTTGGGTTTCATGTCTTTTAACTTAGGATTTAAGATAACTTGAACGCTCTTATAGAGCATTTCTGAACCTATAAGGCAATGACTTCTTTTTTCACCTTTGCCATGGCTAGGACCAAGCATAAGATGGTATCATGCTTTTGCTCTCAACTGCAATTCATGACACTACATGCACTGAATGTCTGTATCTCTAAGTGAGGTTTCTGTATCTCAGTCTTCCCTCTGCAAAATGTTTGCCCAGCTCATTAGACTGTCTGTACAGAAGTTTTTTGAAGCTAAATACACTAAGAAATATCTGGTACTTACAACGTGAATGATTCATGTAACTTGTAAAAACAGTGATGGTGACGGATTTTAAATTAAGGTCTGTTTAAAAGAAGCGTTTTTTTTGTCAGCAGTATAGTGAGAATTAAAAAGAGCTCTGCGGAAGTGGGAAACTTAACCTCATGGGGTAAATTAGGATAGTCTGATTCATTCTGTTAGCTTTTTTCTCTTTAATCAGGTCTGTGCCTTCACTTACTGAGTGAGAAAGGGGATTGGAATCTGGTCCTGCAACAAGCGAGCTGAAGTAAAAATGTTTTATCCTCCTGCAATTTAGCGCAAGATGTGTTCTCTTTTATTCCTTTCCTCTTTTCTTTTATCTTTTCTTTCGTAGTGTCAGTTTATTAAGTGTTGCCATAGCAGTCAGCGTTGCCATAGTAATTGTAAACAAGTGAATTATATGACTAAAAGTTGGAAGAGGTAGAGCACATCAACAGCAGCCCTGTGGGCAGTTCCTGTCACTACCAGAGAGCAAAGGGAGCATTTAAAACAACCCAAAACCTATGAGTACTCACCATCCATAAGTGGCACATAAAAATAAACAGAGGTTTCTGTTGAACTGGATTCAGTTACAAGTGATGGGTCTCACTTTATTGAAGTCGAAGATGCAGGTATTCTACAACTCCCCCACACTTTCTGCTGTTGCTTTTCTCTGGAATTGCATTCAGGCCCATTTGTAATGCACCAGTGCACAGAGGAAAATAAAAGTTATTAGAACCCGCTTCGTGATTTTGTTCTTCCTTTTTTGCTGGGTCACAGGGTACATAAGCCCGCATGCTTCCATGAACGATTTTTCCTTTTTTTTTTTTCTTCTCCTTGAGAATTCTGAATTTCTCATTCAGAAGCTGCAATTTTTATCAACATGAAAAACAACTAAAAAGGTCTAGTATTTTCTTAGTAATTTAGCTGGACTTCATGCCCGGGTTTTTATTATATCAAAGATGTAATGTGTTAAAATAACACTCATTATGAAACAAGCAGTGTTCATTTGAATCAAAAAAAAAAAAAAAAGAAAGAAAAGAAAACCAGACACAATACATCCTCCCTCATCTTTCTGATATGCTGGGGCTGGAAGGGAGATGTGGAACTGCTCAGTTTGGATGGTCTTTGTGAAATGGAAGAGATGTATGAACCAGGCACCTTATAATTCCTCTTTGTGGATTCTTGTGCTTGCTTTACCAGCAAAAATGCAAAGTATGTCTGCATGGAAGTGTGTTTTAAAAGAAACCACAAATCATTGTAGTATGCCAGGAACAAGAGCTATGGCTCTCAGAAGTAAATACCATTGATAAAAGGGAAACTGACTGTATTTTTTCCACGATCTATTATTTCAAGCACCAGTGCTACATATGGAGATTACTCCAGTCTCTGTTTTTCTCCTGCTACTGAAAGTAAAATTTAAATATTAAACTATTAAAGAAACCAAACATGAGGCTGATATTGCACAGAAATTTGCAGAATACTGCAACAAAGTTACAGTCAAAAAAGTCAGGATACAACTGGGAGGCATGCTCTGACTTGCCAGAACTAATAGTTTTATAAAGAGAAATTTGGAGAATTTGAACACAGGCAAGACTTTTCATATCTAGTTCTATCTGAGAGACTTTTGCAACCTTAATGTTTTGAAACTAAGATCTGAGAAAAAGCCCAGTTATTTAAAAGGGAAACTAAAAGGAGAAAATCATCAAATTTAGTAGGGTGAAACAAATATAGTTCTTTCAAAATAATTTCAAAATAAGTAAATACAAGGATAACAGTTGCTTGTTTTTTCCGACTTTATTACTTGGTCAAAAAAAGACCAGCTTCCTCTTTCTATACACCTTCCTCGCCCATTGCTTCAACCATTTTTATCCAAGGTTTCAAGGCCTTCTATAACAATATAAAATTCTGTAAAACTCCATCAGGGAGATGCCCAAAACCCACACAAGTGACTTATACTGAATATAACACTTTTAATATAATAATTGACTACTTAGATAACTGATAGGCAGTAGGTGTAAGTTACCGGTTTTGTACTGCTGGAGGACACAAATTCTAATGCTTGTCACTGTTGTTTGTTTACTAAAATGTTGGTGCAGCAAAATTTACCGGAGGACATCCCCACCCTTCTGTTGGTATTTGTTGTACTTCAGAGCACAAAGGGAAGATGCATACCTTTCTCAGTTTCCTCTATAATTTTGCCTGCCTTTTATGGCTTTTCAGTCATGTTTAGAAGCTGCAGGCAACCCAACTCCATTGGCTGAATTCCTGCAGAAATTTTATATAATAAGTGTTGGTCTGCCATAGGACAGCTTCAGACAGCATGTTGCTGTTCTCTGTTTAGGTTTGTTCCTAAGCTTTGCTAGCACAGTCCACTAGTAAAATAAATGGCAGGGAACTGCTGTATTTCTATTTCATTCTAAGCAGGCTTGCACAAAACAATATCACAAAATATGCAGCAGATATGGAAGATATCTGGAAGGTAGTTTTTACATTTGTCATGAAGTACTGTTTGCTTGGACAGGAACATGAAATGTATTTTTCCTTTGTTCATCAGAAAAATTTGAAAAAAAAGACATAAGATTAATGAAGTTTCCTAAAGGCATTTCTGTAGAAGAGATATCCATCCAGAAATGATGCAGTATTTTATCTACCAACCAGTAATAAAAATTATTCTAGTGAAGAAATATTAGAAGGATGTAGAATAACAGTGAAATCTGTAATTTTATAAACAACTGAGCAGTTAATATCAGAAATCACAAAGAAGTCTGTTACTATCTTATTGTTCACAGGTAATTCTTGCAGGAAATGCTTGAGCTGCATTGTGTTTTTTGCCGTAGGTTCTTCAACTATGTAGTCAGAAATATTGCCTTCTCAAATGGAAAAACAGTCTTGATTTTTCAGAAAGAACAAAGCATGAATCATGTTTAATGCATTTAATGAAATAAATCTAAATTTAACTGTAATCTGAATCTGCAATTGAATCTGAATCTCGAATAAGGTTTAATGTTATTTATAGTTTCTCATTTGATTTAAAGAGAATAGTTTATGCACATTCAGACAGAAGTATGTTCAGTAAATTTATAGAATGGCTTAAAAATGCTTAAGGCAAGGGTAGTGGTTTTGACATCTTTAAAGAGATGGAATGGATGAAACCTTGTGAATGAATTAAAATGTTTTGATTTATATTTTGGTTTCAGACGTGATCCTGAGGGAGCATGCCTGCACAGTAGCCAACTACTTGAAACCTGCAACAAACCCACAGCTGACTCTTCATGGAATTTATAGCTTCCAGTCCCAGTAAAGGGTATACATTTTCTGGTTTATTCACTGCTTTCGTAGGCCACAGTTTCATGGGGCACTATCCATGGATTAGTGTCATTGTGGAGGAAAGAATTAGGCAAAAGAATGGACTGTGAATTACCTATAACCCAAGTGATGCTTCTTTTCTTTTGTCCAAATAGGTAAAATCAAGACACCAAAGCAAAATACCAACACTCCCCCGCCCCCCCCAAGAAAATCTGTTATTCACTATGTTAACAACCTGAAGAATGATGATATGTTAATATTCATAAATTAGCATTCCCACAAAGAGATACATTCTGGTGTAGAGATTAATATTACTCACTTCATTACAACAGCAAAGCAGTATTTTATTCTGTAGGTCAGATACAAAAATGAAAATTACCTCTAATAAAAGGTGGGCTGAACTAAATAAACAGTTTTGATATCTGAACAAAGGAAAAGACATAACATTTTGGGTTGATGCTGGCCAGATGCCAGGCCCCCACCCAAGCTGCTCTCCCTCCTCTCTGCAGCTGGACAAAGGGGAGAAAATTTAACGAATGGTTCATGGTTTGAGATAAGGACCAGGAGAGATCACTCACCAAATATCGTTGTGGGCAAAACGGGATCAACTTAGAGATGTGAAGGGAATTTATTACTAAAAAAATCAGATGATAATGAGAATTAACATAAGCCCTTAAAAACACCTTTCCCACCCTGTTCCCTCCTTCCCAGCTCTACCTCCTACCCCAGCAGTGCAATGAGACAGGGAATGAGGGTTGTGGTCAGTTCATCACCCAGGGCTTCTCTCACCAGTGAGGGAGAGGAGTCATTCCCCTGCTGCACTGTGGGGTCCCTCCCACTGGAGACAGTTCTCCATGAATTTCTCCAGCATGGCTCCATCCCACAAGCAACAGCTCCCTGCAAATGCTGCGATGTGAGTCCATCCCATGGGCACCAGTCCCCCTGCAGTGGGTCCCTGTTCTACAGGTGCAGTCCTTCAAGGACAGTCTGCTCCAGCCTGGGAGCTGGGCCCCTCTCCCTGGGTCTCCTGTGGGCTCTCAGGCACCCACCTGCTCTGGGGTGGGGCTCATCCCCGGGCTGCAGGGGCACAGCTGCCTCACCATGGGCATCTCCTCCCCCTCCTACCTCACTGGCCTTGGTGACTGCAGAGTTGTTCTTCTTACTTGGTCTCATTCCACTCTTCTCTACTCAGAATTACTACTACGCCACAACTTTTGGGTTGATTTCTTCTTACATACGTTATCACACAGACATTACCACCATTTCCAATCAGCCCAGCCTTGGCCAGCAGCACCTCCCTCTTTGGAGCCACCAGGGATTGGCTCTGCTGGGCATGGAAGAAGCTTCTGGCAGCTTCTCAGAGAAACCACCCCTGTAGCCCACCCCCGTGCTACCAAAAACCAGGCCATGCAAACCCAATACACATGAAAAGAGTTTTCCTGGAATATTTTAAGTACGGTTAAACCCATGTCTATTGGAAGGCTACATTATCTATGGAAAACTGGAAACTTTTATTAGACCCTCATTTTCAATTCTTAAGGCCAAGAGTGATGTCAGAGGACATGTGTAGAGTGAAAAAGTATATACTGGTTGCATGTATTATCCAGATTATCATGAACATTTTCCCTAAGGTTTCAAATTTTCAGGCCTGTCTTTTCAGACTGTCTAATGTTGTTTGTTACACATCCAGAATCCTGTCTCCTATTAGACTCTGAAAGGAAAGTACGGTATGTATGAGTTTGTGAAATACTGACTTGCTGTACAGCTGCTTGGATGAAAAGAAATATAAATATATATTTACGTTTAATCTGCATCTCTATAAGGGTGTCTAAATTAGCAAAAGTTCTATGTGTAAGCTAGTTTCCCAAAATGTAGATTTTACTCAATATTGCTAATGTTAGTTATAATAAATAATATCTGGTTCCCATGCAGAGATTCCCATCTGCAGATTTGAAAATATTTCACACAGTAACTCATTATCTTTTCTTTATTTTATAGATGGAGAAACCATAGCGAGAGGACAAGACAAGACCTTGGGTTGATTGTTTCTTAATATTTCTGTATGTTCTCTACCATGGATGGCTTCAGTTATTTTATGTCACGAGTATTGGTTTTGCTGTGTAAGTGGAAGAACAAGTTTCAAATTATCAAACAACATATCACAAATAGTATTTATACAATGAGAAGAATTATGGAAAAAAGGCATTCCTCTTCTAAAATTTTGACTTCAGTAAACAGAGTAAGAGGGTGTGTATGCTTATGGTGATGGGTTTTTTTAAGGTGACTTTTTTTTAAAAATGAACCATTCACAGCTATTTGGGAATGTTTTAACAATGCAATCTTTCTGTGCCTTATTATTTAACAAAATAGAAGTGGAGCTCCTTCACCTTTGCTCACAATTCTTTGAACAGCTCTTAGTTCTCCTTCAATGGGAAGTGACAGATACATGTGTGTCATTCTTTCTCATGAATTAGACACTTGAACTATTAGCAAGTAATCCAAACACATTGTCTAAGTCGCCTCAAACATTTGAAGACTGAAGGTAAGGAACATCAAACAGGAAAATTGACAACACCATCAAAATATGCATATGTATATGTATATGTATATGTATATGTATATGTATATGTATATCTTCCAGGGTAATAATCCAACCTTTTTTTTCTCAAATCTGTTGAACAGGATGACAAGGGGTAAAATTCTTGATGTGCAATCCTCAAACATGATACATAAATATGACTTTTAAAATCAAGCGCTTACAATCTTTCAGTGTTTCAACTCACTATCTTTCAATCAGGTTGAACTCTGTCCTTGTTCCAGACTTTTTTCCTCATTTTTAGTTACACACAATTGTCACAATATACATTAAGCATAAGGGAAAGAATCATAGGTCATTATTTATGACTCAATTCAACTCCAGATATGTCCACAAAGTAGAGCTCTGCCAAGCCTCTGTCACATGACAGTATCACATTTCTAAAGATAAATAATCAAGAACCTTGAAAACTTAAGGTCCAGTAAAGTTTCAAGACTCTATTTACATTTGCCAGAATTTATAAATAATGATGGTTTAGTTGTCTGTGCCTTGAAAGCAGAGATAGAAGAAAGAAGGATCAATAACTTTTTTCAAGCCTACCACAGATTTTCCAGTAACACAGTTTAAAGTGTCATCTTGCAGCTTCTCAGATCTTTCTAATCAGAGAAAATGCTGTAGGTGTTGATAGACTAACCACATCCTATGTCAGTCTTCAATCTAAACAGGTCCCTCAAATTATTCTGAAAGATTCAACAGTTGTATGTCATAGCCTGCGAAGTGTTTGCTGCTGCCACGTTAGCATTTCGGCTTGTAGTAGTTCCTCTGAGCTAATCTGACACATGATCTCAGTGATGCTACTTGAATGAAATATGACATCAAGCCCTTGCCCTCCTCTGAACAGTGAAAATATTTACAGCACTATTCTTAAAAGCAGGGTTATTAGGTTTGTGTCTTTGCCAAAGTTGAAAGGGAAAAGAATGAAAAGACCAGCCAGTCCAGTTACCATCTTTGCACTCTTCACCGAGTTGCTGCACATTGTGAAACAACTCTTCACAGGCCATGGGGCTGAGGGGCAGGTCTGCACTTCTGCAGGGGGAGCATTCATTCAAGAAAATTACAGAGATTTCAGTGTGTTCTGGGAGTTAAAAAGCAGAGTGCACTACTGCTTACATCTTTCACAGAGATTTTAAATCTATTGCTTATCATATATTAAAACCCATCCAATGTTTGCAGATTTCAACCAAGGCTTACTGTTTTTAAGAATTTCATTAAAATACACTGCTAAAATATTTTTAAATTAATTTCTTAATTTAAAAGCAGCACTTGCAACCAGGATTTTACTTTTATGATCTGAATTTGAGATAAAATTTGAGGGTTTTGTGGGTTTTTTGTTGTTTGTTTGTTTGAGGGTTTTGTTTGTTTTTGTTTTTTGAGCATTATACTTTATGTCTTCATTTTGGTTTTGTTCATTCATTTATTCCAAGCACTTTAAACTACTTCACTGCTGTTGGAAGCATCACAGGTTATTCCATGGCTGACAACATGAGGACTGTACTCCATGGGATGGAAACACAATTGTTTGATGTTTTGAGAGCAGAAGGACTTAAGCTTGCTTGGCAAGGTTAAATACAGAGTGGACCAAATAACTTCTCACACATAACCTAGAGTGTACTGTTTGGCTGCCATAGTTCTCACTATATTTTTCTGACCTTGCAGTCCCGTAACATTAGAAATTTTACTTTCATCATGGGTAACTGCACATCTGGTAAACATTGAAATAGAAGAATTCCATCAACTCTGCCTGGATAATATTTTGAAGTGGAAAAATGAAGCCAGACTCTGGAAGAGTAGGCATGCAGTCCTGTGGTCTTTAGAGTGGATCTTGTTTCTGAGTTATGTGACAATTCCTGTATTTTGTGTAGATCAAGATGATCCTCAATTTTTACTGAAAAAATTATGATCTTGTTATTGGACCACAGGGTGGAAATGACACATACAGTGTCTGCTACCAGCTTTGCAAAAGGGGCTTAGTGTGACCCAGGATAAGTTACCTAAATCCTTTAAGCCTGAGGGTCTCTTCATCTACTAATATGGTCTAAGAAGAGAGATCTTTTCTAGATCCATAAAGTGCTCTGAGATTCAGGAACAGAAGCTAGCTATTATTATTTCACAGTGCACTTCAGCAAGACAGATCCCAAAATATTTAACAAGCCATGTAGTTTAAATTTGTTTTCTCCAAGAGGAAATCGCTTCTCAGAAGATACAGACTAGGTTGTACCAGAGGAACATCCACATCTGCAGTCAGGCAAGGTGGACTCCGTATTCCCTGCCAGCCCTCAGCTTTGTTCCACAGCCATCATAACAAGATATACTTTAAAGTACAAACTGAAGCCATGTGGTGACTTTTGATAAATAAGACTGGTTTTCCAAAATGAAATTTGTCAGAATACCTAGTCCTGTTTTTGCAAGAAATGCTAAAAGGGGAGATTCTCAAATGCTGAGGGCAATGACAGAGATATACCTCTGATTAAATTCTGTCAACTTTTGAAAATGCTTTCTTATACCATCATCTCATTTACAGTACATACTATAAAGCCTTCAAAAAAAAAAAAAGCTTAAGCCATTAACATAACTAAAATACCAAAAGGCAATTTTCTGTGAGAAAGCCTTACTTCTCTGAGCATAAATCTAATTCTGATAAAATAAACAGTTTTAAAAAATAACTGTACTTCATGAAAGTGCGTGTTTAGAGTCCCAAGTACTGTTTGATTTTGTACAAGCAATTTAAAGTACAATTAGCAGTAAAATAGCCAGTTGTTAAGGCCACCAATAAATTAAAGCCAGAATACAATGGTGACTTGTGCTTAGTATGCAGATCATATAAACCCCAACTGCAGAGCCCAGCATTAGGATTCTGGACACCTGGTCTGCTCTGGTGGTGAATAAAGAGCAGGGCTGAATGTTGGGCTTCAGTTGTACACTTCTAGTGGTTAATCCTCTTTGTAATGGTCGATTTACATGTTAGAAGATCTAAAAGACAGGAAGCACAGTGTCTGGCTTTGAGTCTTGGTTCAAGAGATTTCTGTTCATCTTCCTATGGCGGGAATTGCAATTTATTACCCTCTATTTTGTAGCTTGCTTTGAAAAATTTTTGTATTTTATACACTGATTTGGCAATCAACAACCATGAATATAGTTCAGATTGTTTGTATGCTGTGTTTTTTACAGCTGAAAATAGGGCTGTTCATGGTATATATATTAGAAACTGAATATTGTCTATGTAGTGTAACAGCACTACTGACTATGAATCAAATATGGAAAAAGGAGGGATCTCAAGCAACTTCATTCATAATACATAATATACTCATGCCTGAATGAAGTTACTTTGTTTTTCAAATTTTTGAAAATGTTACTAAGCCAGTTATAAACCTGCTTGAAGTGCAGCAGTCAGCAGTCAGTCACCATGGGTCACAGAACAGGCGAAAATTTATCAAGGTAGCCAAACACAGGAACATGCCCTCCATGTGTCAGAGGGTCCACAGTCCTTAAATGAAGCCTGTGAGCAAAAGAAGTACAAATCTCAGTGCCCCCCACGATCACCAGACTGTCCCCTGTGATGTCTGTGCTGGCCTGACTGGACTTTAGAGCAGGGGGGTTGGAAATAGATAATCCTTAAGGCTCCTTTTCCATACAAACCATTCTATGAGCTATGAGTCTGTGTCTTTTCTTCTGGATCAAATTGTGGCCTGATGAAGGATAGGGAAGTCACTTGAGAAAGCACCATGCTGGCCAGCCCAGCTTCTGTCCTGGGCTGTGCCATGGCTTCTGCACGAGGTGCAAGTGGTGGCACTTGTTGACATTCAACTACAAGTGTGTGGCTGAACATGCTGTGGTATCTGAGCCCATTTAGTCACTTCAGTCTCAACATCAGTTTGGTCTCAGACAGACTCAGACTGGTGCTTCTGTTTTGATATTTTCATTTTCTCCCCAGATATTTTGTGCCCCTCGGGGTCTCTCCTTCTCACAGCAAGTTCTTTTGGAGAGCACTTTAATTACTCCCATCAGTTTGAGTCTGCATTTCTGTCAGGTATTTACTGTGACTCTTACCTTTTCCAGTACAGCCAAATACGCAGATGAGATTTTGTTTGTAGCTCATTAGTGAAAAAATATGGCATGTTATGCTAGATGCTGAATGGCTGCTAGTGAATGCATTTTTGATCTAAGGAGTCTTCAGACTGCACTCAAGCTGATAGGTATGTTAGCTGCTGCCCACTCAGTCAAAATGTGGAAACAAGTACATTTATTGTTCTTTGATTGATGGCTGAAACAGTGACACATCATCCAAACACAAAACCTGGAGAATGGTTTGGACTCATCTGTAAACAAGGCTATGCTGGTTTCCCCAATTAGGAAAGAAATGTTTGCCAGAAATTTTTGAAGCATAAATGCTGCTAACATATGATACTGACTCCAGCTTCCCTTGCTGCTTCTCAGTGTTCCCAAGCTTTGCAATGTGAGCAGATGAAGGACGATGACTGAGTTGCCTTTTTAGTATCTAAAGACTCAGCTGTTTGTAGATCAGTGTCTGAGATTTTTGGTTCTTGCTGTGTCTTGCAGAATATCTACAAAAGAGAAGACGAGGACATAGGTGTGTGTATGTATTAAAAGTATCTAAAGAGTGGAGGAATGGTGGAAACATTAATGTACTGAGATACTAGCAAACAGAGAGGGTAAGAGGCGTCTTTTCTGTGTGCTGTCTGGAAAGACAACCTTGGGCTTGTGAGCAAGGAATTCCCCGAAGTATTCTGATCTTACCACAGTCAATAAAAAGAGAGTTCTTATCAATTATGTTAAAAAAAAAATAAAACCAACTTAAAAAACAAACAAGCCAGCAACATTCCATCGTGTTTCTTTTCTTTAATTGGAATGCAAAATAATCTGGACAGTGTTTATATTCTGGCCACAATGGATAATAGTAATTTTCTCTGTTAATGAAGAATTGGACTAGCTTATACATGCTTATTTTCTGATCAAATTCTTGACCAACAGCATTACAAGGATACAGGTTTTAGTTTTATCACCAAAAAAATCTAGTTCAGCAATATAGTGCTGTCTACTTTTCAGATCCAGTGCCTACTACTATTGATCTTTGCTAGCTTTCTTCATTCATAATTTTTTTCTTTTTTTGAGAGATACGCAGAACTCAGGTGATCAATATAATAAAAGGTTTTATGGTAATTTGGCATCTTTGGGAATTTTCTTGTTTTCTTTTGCTGTTTTGGACTGCATCTGCTACATTTATCACAGGCAAACAAAATTCATAAAACTGCAAAAGAAGTTACTGTTTACTATTTTCCCCAATATAGTTAATTTAAATAATTTCAAATAATCACAATCAATCATTTGACCAAACTAAAACAGAAGTGAACAAATGGATAGAGGTTGGAAAAATTAGAAAATGAAGTGTAAGTGAGAAATTAATCTCAGTGAAAACTTGTCCAACTCAATAAATAATTTCAGGTATTTTGATATAGAGATTTTTATGAGCATATTTCATATTTTTGTTATAGTTTTGAAATAATTTTCCTACATTTAACTGAAAAGAGACAAAACACATGAAAGCAAGGGGCAGCATCTTATTTTAGGCAACAAATTATCTAGCTCTTTATTAGGTGAACTGAAGGATCAGTTATTCACTCAGTTCCACAGAGTGACTTCATGCCATGCTGATGTACAGCTCTGCCAGAATGGTAGGAAAAAAAACATTCAGAAGTGAAAACAATTTGGCAGAGATTTCCAGAATTAGTTAACATTGGCCTTACTTTATTTTGCTTCTAATTGTCTTATCCAAAGCTTTAGAGATACATCAGTGGAATCCTCCTTTCATTTATGCCTATCCAAAAAATATTGTCATTGGTGTTAAGTTGCCATTAACTCAATCTCTAAGGATAAACAAACCTGTATTAACAAGAGGTTCAAGAGTGAGGTAACCTTCAGCTATTAAAAATTAGAGGAAGGTCTGATTTTAAGGAAGTCTAAATGTATGGTATACATTTAGCTCTAATGTATGTTGTAAATGTAAACTCTAAAGTGCTTTAAGATAAATTTCTTTAGCAGAAAATGAGCCTTTTAAGTACATAAATTATAGCCCCTTACAATTTCTGAAGCAATTAATGAAGTATTTCTAGTCTACCATCTGACTGCATTGCTTACCTTGTGGAATAATATCATAAACTAACTTCTGTCCCTGGTCTACAGTTCTTATCCTTGCATTTCAAGTCTTTGATAATCTCATAATCTCAAAAGCTTCCTGTTTGCCCACACACTTACATCATATTGTCCCATTTAAAGTGCTGATAAACTTGACTTCTGCTGTGAATTTGACTGTTGTTTAAAACATCATGACTGTCGTTGGGTTTTTTTTAGTGGATTTTGTTTCTTTGTTGTTTTTTGTTGCTGTTGCTTTTTTTCTTACTTGTCTGAATGTACTGCCTAAACTAATTCCTGTGAAATTATTTTCTCCTATCAGATAATTCCACAAGACCCACTTCCTTGAACTTGCAAGAAATAAGCTGTAACTTGTATAAACTAGGAGCAGAACACATGGATCTGTAGCTGTACATATACAACAATAATTAAAGTTAGGGCTGGTAGCAGTCTTTTATGAAAGCTCTGACTTTTTTTTAGGAATCTATCATTGGTTGCTTATAAATCTTTCAAGGTTTTACTCACACTTCAGACTGAATTTCTGTTTTAATTGGGCATTTGGAGGCATGTTTTTGTATGTAATTCTTCCATTCAGATAGAAGAAAACTTTCAAATTAAGAAAGATATCCATCAACCTCTTCTTTGAACAGCCCTGCCATCTCTTTACTATGGTATTTGCAGCTTGGCAGAGTGCTTATAGCTATTCCCATGGAGCTCCACCCACACACAGCCAAGTTACGCTTTGAATTACTTCACTTGGAATATGCTGCAAGACTTCAGAAGAGTTCAGCACCTTAATCTCGAGATGGATGGAGACGGCCTCTCGCGCTGGCCAGCCTCTACACGTCACTCTGAAAACACAGCTGTTTGTGCTGTGCAGTAGCCAAGGCACAAAACTTCTCTCAGCACAGTCACTCCCAGCTGCTTTTGGGCCAGCTCTGCTCCAGGCAAGCAGCTGCTGGGAGAAGCAGGGTCTATCCTGCACCCCAGCTGTGCAGGCAGTGCTGGGGCAGGAGATACCTGACTGGAATGCAGTGGAGAAAAGGACTGACCCAGGGAAAGCATGGGGACTGGAATGTTGGCTTGCAGGGGGCAGATGGGCAAGGAGAATGGAGCACTGAATTGGGGGTGGTGCATGGGATACACACACACACACACAGAGTACAATATTATGGACAGGGAACTGACAAGAAATGGAGCTGATAAATGCTTAGCAAGACAGATAAAGAAAACATTTAGGCTGCAGTTCCTTATGAAAGCTAGGAAACCAAGATGTGCCGTGTCCCTTAATCCCCACTCCCTTCCTGCTTGCCTCCCTTCCCCTTCTTGCATTTGGTATATTATCCTACTTCTTGCTGTGACACTGGTAATTAACAGCTGCCTCAGTGCACCACACCCAGCAGAAACTACCCAGCCTTTTCCACTCAGTTTGTCTTAAGCAACATTAAGAGACTAAAGTGTCTGTTCAAGGGCTCCAGCAGGAGCCAATTCCAACATGAAGTACATTGGAGGAGGATATAGCCCACAGCACAGAAGAGAGTACAGTAAAGTGCCATCGCTGAGAAAGTCTACCTTTTTGAGGCACTCTGTTCAGTGTAATTCATGGAACAGAGTTCCAAGAGGGAATTGATAGATGCCTAAAATGGCAGGTAATGGTGGGGCCATGGGCTGAAGGTCAAGGAAGAGAAAACTGACAAGATTCCCTATGGAAGCAAGATGGGTTTGAATGGAACAAAAGAATAGAGATAAGGTCTGAAAATGGATTTGACTTATACAAAGGAATGTTGCTGGTAACGGTAAAGTGAATGGTAAACCATGAGCGTGAATTTATTCCCTTTTAGTTTTTATCGCTGTATACTTAGGGACTACAAGTCTAAACATGGATAAAATCGGAAGGGGAGAACAAAAGATGGACCCATTTGTTCTGTGGTAGACTGCTTAGGTAAGGGGAATGGGACCGAAACTAGGATAACATAGATCTTAAGAACTGTAGACCCCCTCGAAGGGTGGAGGCAATATAGACTGATGTTTGGAAGACCTGTGAGTGTCAATGCATGACACATTCTTCACAGCACTTTAGAACCCTTTAGCATAACGAAATACAGAGAAGAGAGGAGGAGATGTGAAAAAGGGTACATAAAAGTGCACTTATGACCCAGTTTTCTGCATTCCACTGCTCATGTGTGAGCTAGTATATCTGTGTCTGGCCAAGTGGTAATTTTTCCTGGTGCATCTCAGGGCCTTGCTGAGGACAGCAGCTGCTACTGATGGGTTACTCCTTTAGCACAGTTGCTGTGTTTGTAGCTTAAAATTCTTCTCTTAGTTTACAAAACCTAAAAGAACAAACTTTTAAAAATGTAACAATGAAAAAAAAAAAGGAAAACCAGAGAGAATAAAAAGGACAAACCTCATAGCCTGGGGGCTTTTTTTGGTTGGTTGGTTCTTGTTTCTCATTTGCTTTTCAGGGAAAGCCTAGAAAATAATGCAAACTTCAGAGTAATTGCCTAGAATATATAAGTATGTACTCAACAACTCTAATGTATCTGAAAGGTGGTATGTCCCCTTCATTCCATATCAGTGTCATAAAAGTTAAATTAACAAGAATGAACAACTCAGATATTGTATTAATAAATGTTAGAGAAAAACAAGGAAAGCAAAAATTCTTGTTGTCAGACAGGATTTTAACAGTATATAGTCAATTTCTAGAGCTACTTCTAAGGGAGAAACACTGCCATTATAACTTGAATGAGCATAAAAATTTCTTTGATATATAAACAATGCAATATCATGCCTGTATATGACAAATGTTTCTTGCAAGTAAAATTGTTACCACTGATAGCATTAAGAAGAAGGAAAAAATGCCAAGTTGTCATGTCAGTGATGGTCTTGGGGACTCATTGGCTTAGCATGATTCCCACCCACAAAACACTGTTTTGCAGTTTAGGCATTAGCTGAGACCCTGGTGATCTGGGATCATGTCTTGGCTAAGTTACAGATGTTGTATGAAACTATAGTTAACTCATATAGACTCAGTGGCCTTAGTTCTTATCTAATTTCTCATTTTATTTTTTTTCTCTTTTACATAATAATTTCAGGCCACGAACTCAAGACAAGAGCCATAATGCCTGTATGCGCTGCCATAGCATTGGGAGGCACCTGGTGTTAATTGCGGTCACAGAGAAAGATTTGAATGGTCTTGAGACTGGAGTAACAGCATGATAGTATGAAGTGCAAGGTAATGTATTTCTAGATAATTGAAAACCTTCTTAGGAGCTTAACCGTTGGGAAAGCTCTCTGCAACAGATGAAAAAGAATTTAATGTGCTACTCTAACATATGTACTGAGTCCAGATTTACAGGCATGGTTCCAAATAGGACTGCACAAAATGCAGACAGGCCCTTTTTGCTTAATGTCAGCTTATTTGGGTATATGCACTTCAAAATATATTGGGTTTTCTTTGCACACTTACATGTTATTTCTCATGTGTTACTACTGGCTGTGATGCCAAAATGTTATTGGGACATTTGTCTGTCTTTCCACTCATTCCTCTTTAAGTTTATCCTGCATTTGTGGATATAGGACTATGCTTACATGGGTTCTGTGTGTTTTTATAGAAGGTATATAACAATGTATATGTGTGAGATGCTGAATTACTTCTATAGCAGATTCGATTTTACTTTCCACAAGCAGATCCTATTTTGCTATCATGCTTATGTTTTATCAGTGTCCCTGGCTTTTGCTTGCTTGACACCTTTCATGTTTTAATTTCTTGCAAAATACAGTATCCCAGTTGGTTCTCTTCCTCTGTAGGTTAGTAAATGAGGGGCACTTTGCTCCCCTCTTTACAGACTGGATGGGGAATTTAAGCAGCAAAATATTAGTTTTATAGCACAAGGATTGCTTTCTATTCTCTCTTTGGACACATATAACACAGTGCCATTGTTCATTAAAAACACTGATAAAGATGTGCTTCAGAAAGTAATGGAACACTTACATTGCAGAAGAAAATGCAGAAATAACGAGATACTAATCAGTCATTGACTCTTTTTTAACAAATGGACACAGTTTTGCAATCAATGCACAAATCAAATAGGCAGGACTCCTACTGTCTAGATAAAGGGGTTATTTTGATTATATTAGTGTTTCATATCAATATTAAACAGAAAGAAAGTCACTGGTACGTCAGTTACCAATTTAGCCAAACCTCCCTCAGTAAGTAACTTCAAACTGTGCTGTTTAGTCTTCATGCTTTATATCCCTTTTTTTCATTTTCTAATGTTGTTAAAGATATGTACTTTCACTTCTATAGCAGCCAAAGAAATGTGATACTGCACACATGACACATCTTTTAAAGTACACAGAGCCATGGGAACTGAGCTGTGGAGTCTTTGGGGGCAGCAAATGTTTGCAATAGAAGCAATTCAAATACATCATTTAAACAAATGGTAGAAGTCCCACACAAGTGATGCAAGACAAAGACTGAGGGTCTGTGCTGCTGTAGGATCCTTCAGATATTTCCTTTTATTGCTGGTGGCCTGGGAATTTTAGGATTTCTAGTCAGAGAGATGGAACGCTATGATCCCTTTGCAATGGAAATATCTTTCTAAACCCACCAGTAATCTGGGTGTTGTGACTATATTTTTTTTACAATACTTACCTTTCTATAACTTCCCATAGTCTTCTGTTTGGTTATGCTCTTTAATTTACTTTCATTAAGCATCTCTGATTTGGACATTGTGTAATATGTTATTGCAGATAACTTTGAATGTCTACAGATGCATCTCAACTCTATGCCAATGACTATGTAGACAAAGAGATCAAATATTTTAGAAGTTTCAGCAGAAAAAGTCAGTCTGTAAGCCATGGGTTTGGGAACTATTCAGACCTTCTTACTTAGGATCAACTTAAAATTCTTCCTCTTTAATTATAGCTGTTTTCCTATTTTATGCTGAGTTTGTAGACACCTAGAAGATAAAGGGGGTAATGTGTAGGTATCCAGGCATATCTACTAATAGCTGGATAGCTGTGGAGCCAGCTAAGGTTGTTGGTAATTCCAGTCAAAGATTGTTGGTAAGAACATGCTGTGAGAAAGAACAGGATGTGACTGCAGAAGGAGACATACACAGCAAGGGCAGCACTTTGGGACAAATGTCCTTGTTCTGGCTCCTGGAGATAAGCACAACACAGCATCCAGAAAGGTCTGAAAGAGTGAACTGCTCATGAGAACTGATTTGCATAGAAAGAGAGAAATTTATCTCCAGGGTGGGGAAAACTTATCTGTAAAAAGGCACCACCACCAATCTGGGTGCACGTGGGCCCCAGGACACTGGACACCCCATCAGCTGGGTCAGCTCTGGAGCCAGGACTGTGATCTCTTTTTCTCTCTTTCTTCCTTTTTCTCTCTCTCACTGACTGCTTCATCTCTCTCTTTCTCTCTTTACTTTTGCCATCCTGTGCCACACCAAAAATATCTGTCAAACTCTTTCCGGCAGCAGTGGTCATAAATGAAAGCCAGGAGAATGGAAAGAGCAGACAAATGTTACCTGTATTTTCACTCAGTTCTTTTCACTTCAGACTTGCTGTGTCTCTTTGGGTGTTATGGGTGCAGTTGAAGAGGAATAGTTGTGTAAAAGAATTCTACTGATAAAAGAAGTGTTTCTTTTCCTCAAATATGTGCCCAGTGTCTAAAGTAAGACTTGTGGTCTAAAGGGATAGCATGTGTGTTCATTCACCAAATCAGGGAGATAATTCTAAATAATAGAATATGAACTTCAATTGTACTTACTCAATCAGTAAATGCACACTGGAGCTACCTCTACAAACAACTAAAGTTACCTTACCAGAGTGAATAGCTGCTCTCGCTGAATCAATTGATTTCACAGGAACTGTGATTCATCCTCAAAAAAGCTATTTCCTTCCTTTATAGATAAATTGCTTAAACTGCCTCCTTTCATTCCCAGCCTTATCATCTGGTGTTTTGCAAGACCTTTTGAACTATGTGGCGTAGAAATGTAACACTGCAGCATCCCAGTTACCTGTAAATAAATCTTGCATCTATTATTTAATCCTTCTAACCTCCTGAAGGTGGGGGAGTGTCCATCCTCAGGGGACTGCCTGCATTGATGCTGAGAAGGGGAACAGGAGCCCTTCAGGGTCATTCTGAGGACAGAAATATGACCAGCACACTGGAACTAGTGCTGCTACTGTGATCCTCCTGAATTAAACTTCAAATGAGCCCTGCTATTCTCTTCAATTACTGTTGACTAGTAATAGCTATTGCTTGTTCTCATGTCTGAAGGAGAACATGATCCTTTTTGTCAGGACCTGCTTGATAGCAGATATGTGATTTTAGCCTTTTCTTAGGCAATCACTAAATGTGTCCTTAAAAAAATCAGTTGAGCATACAGTAACTGCTTTCACATTTAAATCAAATGCAAATTAGAGACCACCCAAATTAGAGACCACCAAAATAAAGGAGGAAGCATAAGCCTTCAGTTATTTGCAAGATGCAGCACTGCTAGAGTACTTCCAAGTGACTCACCATGAAAGAGAGAGCAGTACCCTGAGAAAGGGAGCACTTTGAAATGAAGAAGAAAAGACAGTACAATTCCTTACAAAAAAAATGTGAATACTGCATTGTGCAGATTGGTGCATGATGAAAGTCTCCCTGGTCTAAATTGAAAAAAAAAGCATTACACCATATCCAAAAGAATTTAAGTGTTGCCATTAAAATCAGGTTGTCTGGATGCTACCTACAGTACAAGTTTATGTTATGGATGCTTCACAAATTCTTTTAAAAATTGCAAATTATACCTTTGCATATTTTAATAGCATTGTAGCTGTTAGAATGGCACAAAGTTTCTGTAGTATTTTTGCCAGTCTGGACTAGTTCTGTATATACATCTGTGCCTGCAGCTGTGTGTACATTACATATTTGTTATTAATAAATTTACCTCCCATTTCTAGTAAAACTTTATAAAAGCTTATTTTCCAATTGTTAGACTTTTGTGCAAATCTGAGTGTCTTGGGCTGGAGTTTTTTTGTAGGAGTATCAGCTTGGCTGTTGCTAAAATGACACTAGAAGAAGCTATCTTTTCCTAACAAAAACTCAAAAAACTTTTTGGGTCAGGAACATGTAATTTGTTGGAGCAGGATATTCAGTGTGAAAAATGCAGTGAAATTGTGAAAGCCAAGGTTGCAGAGGGTATTTCCTAATTTTTCAATGCTTGAATTTTGCAACATCAGTGAAGATTTTATGGCTATTTCCTAAATACAAAACTATCCAACCAATTAGTTTGTCGCTTAGGTATTGTCTCTAAGTCTTTAAAGTGTCTTGTCCTCAAGAACACAGAATATGTTCTCAAGCAGTAAACAGGGCTCTATCATGGTCTTGTACATGCAGAATTGTACTCATGTACCTGCCCTTATAGGTGCTCTTGAACTTACATTATGTGAGAGGATAAATTTTTACTCTCTGCTGGTGACAGCAGAAGGAGTAGCAGTTTATACAGGATTTGAAATCTTAAATTCTTCCACAGCACCTGGTTGTATATCTGTTAACCAAACTTTAAAATGTGGTAGCAGTGGAGATCAGATAATTGTGGTTCCTTATCAGGACAATAAATGAGTAACAGTTTAAAAAAAAATTAAAATTTCATCTAAACAGTTTGCAAATCTATCTCGGTTTCTAGGATTGGCATTTTAAGGAGGAAAGAATTTAGTCTGAGTAGGCAAAACACAGTTTTAATTCTGCATTAATTTCCTTGCTGACTTAATGAAATATGAACCATTTCGGACCTTAGTATTTTAAAGCAGTAATTAATCTGTTTCTTTTCAAGAATTCTTTCCATGCATCCAATGTATAATGTATCAATCAATGCCTGTGGCACTGTCAGTCCAGCAGTTTTGTAAACCAAAGTAATTCAGGTCTCATGATACAGATTTCTCTCTCATTCCCTTGTGGAAAAAAACAGTAGCTAACACTAAGAATTATTCCTAAAAAGAGTTTCAGTGTGATTTCTACTCTGAGATACAAAAGGGCTTTCAACCTTAAAATGTGTTCTGCTTTTGCACAGGTGATCTACTTGACTAGGTGTTTTGTTGAAGTTATTTTGATGCTGTGATTTCCCTGCATTTTTCACTTCTGTTTTAGTTGCTCATGCTTAATTTTGAAAGCAGATCTTGGACAGTCACCAGGAAAGCAGCACTCTTATTTTTTCGGAGATATTTCAGGAGAGATTTCTGTGTGTGTAAGAAATGTTATTTAAGCTATCTAGCTGGAATTTATGGTCATTATTGTGTAGGAGAGAGGAATATGAAAGGAAGCTAGAAACAATAACATTAGTAAGTTTTGGGTGATGTGCTGTCTTAAAAGGAAAGTGAAGAAACATTAAATAAAGACAATTTGGGAACACCGTATATGTACTACATTTTGCTCATGCTGAGGAATGTGACAGTTCTGAGCAGGAGTTGAGTATGAAGGTATGAGTGGTTTATAGTATGGTATATTCATTACAGTAATGAAAGCTTAAACACAATTTGTCTTCTACAATGGTTTTTAAAATGTCTGATTGGAACCACAGGAGTGTGCCTGAGATTTGGGAATGTCAGTGCACAGGTACATAAAAAATCGTTCTATCAGCAGATGGCAGCAGATGCAGGTACAGAGAAAACCAATCTCTTTCTCTTTACAGTAATGTTTATGTTCTTCACTATTACCACATTTATTTTCAGGGCTTTTTTTTTTTTTTTTTTTAGTATTCTGTCTAGGTAATGTGTCCAAGATTTCTGAAAATCCCGTGATTCTATTAGAGTTTGCCCAGTGGATCTAAGCCTTTCTTGAAGGGCAGTGCCTCACTGTGGATGCCCTATCCTGCACACCGTGTGGTTTTATCAGTGCTGATCCGACCAGACAGATTACATCACTTGTTTTGTGGTATATATCCTGTTTATATAACCTAGTCTGAGTCTTTGCTTCTTCTGTAAGAGCAAGCCTGTCTTGGCTCACTTTCAGCTTCTGATTTACCCCTAGGTCCTCCTTAGCCAGCTGTTCTGTAGATGGTATTTGTATAGTTGGTAGATTACCCCTGCTATTCTACTTTTATGCATGCCTGCTGGGCTTCATTCAGGTCATGGCGTCACTCAATACTGCCTTCCATTTTGACAGCTGAATATAAACAAGCACACTCTGGATATGGATTTCCAACAAGTTATCCTTTCTATGTTAAGAGAGTCAAAAAAAGCTTCTGTAAGCTGTTGAAGAGGATGTCTTATGGGACATTTGTGTAAAGCCTGTATAGTGTCTGGAAACATGGAATTATCTGCTGCATCCTCATCTGCAAGTCCTGGTACTTTATAGAAAAGGCTTGACATGATTTCATAGAATCGTAGAATGTCTTGAGTTGGAGGGGACCCATAAGGCTCACCAAGTCCAACTCCCTGCTCCCCACAGGAATACCTAAAACATTATTCTTGACTATGTTTGCTAGTTGTTCATTTGCTAGTGGGATTTTCTCAGTCATTGAACACTTTATCTTTCTTTCTATCTCTCCAAATTAAGTTATGTATTGTATTTTCCCTTTGCAGAGGCTTCTTACCCCTGTTTTCTTTCACAAGTGCTCAGAGGACTGCTTATGTCCTGAGGTTTTATCAGGCATTTTGCTAAGAAAATTTTGATAATGGGTCAAATTGATATGAAAGCTACTTTGAGTTGTTTTCACATATAACATATTTAAAAATTGCCTAGCTTGTTCTTTCTTCATAAGTTCAAGTCTTATATTTTAGCACTCAATGAAGTGTGTTAGCTTCGTGTTCTCAAGTGATCTCTTTAGTGGTTTCTGAAGTCCTGTAGTTTTGCCTCTCTCCTATTATTCTTGCTCTATTATTCTTGCTTTGCTTATTGTTGCTAATGTAATTATTGCTTATATATTTCTTTCTTGTTCTTCTTTGTCTTCCTTGCTAATTGCAGCTCTTTGTGCCTTGGCCCGAGTTTTGTATCTTCTGAAAAATACTTGTCCCCAGCAGTGTAACCTAATTTCCACTTTCTCTGTGCTCTCTTCCTGTGTTTGGGGCTAATAACAAGCTCATGACTTAGCCAGGCTGGTCTCTTTCTACGCTTTCCATCCTTCCTCTGCATTGGGCCAGTTTGTACTTGTGCCTCAATACCATTTCTTTGAGGAATTGCCAGATCTCTTTAAGTCCTTTCCCCCATGAACTTGCTTGCCATAAATTCTTAACTAATGTCTCCCCGAGTTTACTGGAATCTACCTTCCTGAAGTATATTGCTTTTATTTTGCCTTCCTCTCTTTGGTTTCACTGCTCTTTACTGTTATGCTCTTAACAGATTTCTCTGTGGTGAGTAGTCCTGGTACTCCAAGGGAGCAGTGGAAGGCTTCTGAAGCTTTAGAAGTACACAAAAATCACATTCAGAATCCAAGATTTATCCAAGAATCCTCCCCATGCTCTTTCAGCACTGCATGGTCCCTTCAGTTTTATCCACTTAGACCATGTAATGGGAAAGTATTTAGTACATCTTTGTAGTGTCTTTTATTTCTGTTTACAAGGTTACAGCCAGCACCGTGTGACAAGCCAGCTCTCCGTGGATGACTGCAAACAATAGTTTGAAAACTACTGATTTAGAGTACAGGAGTTGCTCTATTGGAGCAAGTCCTTGGTCCATGCAAAACAATGTAGAAAAAACCCCTTAATGATTTAGAATGCAAAGCATGCATGTGAAGATTACTCAGGATAAAGTTCAAGAAAGAATTACAGGGAGACCATAATTGCAGAGAGTATTCAAAGATTGACTCAGCCCTTAAAATTCAAGCACTTCATTTTCCAGACTAATCCAAGTTTTATAACCAAAAGAAAATTGACATTCCCACTGAGAACTTAATGTTATTAGAATAGGCAGGGGTTTTTTTCTCAGCTTTCAAACTTTTCTTTGAATTAGCTTTGTTTCATTTTCTCCTCAAGCATGTGAATTCTCTGAAAATCCTTTCCTCCTCAAAGAGGTCTCCTGCATCAAACCATCTGTTTTTGAAAAGTTAATCTAATCCATTTTGTCTGAGCTCAAGTCATAATTTCAGAAAATCTTATGATTTTGTCTATCCTGATTAACCAGTCCTTTCTCTCTTTTAACCCCATATTCATCTTTCTTACCTCTGAAGAAAACATCATATGTACTAGGTGAGAGAATTAACCTATTTCTTCAATATGCGGTGCTTTTAAATACTAAGTATTTTGTACAAGATGATGCACATACAACAGTGACCTTTAAAAAGAAATCTTTGACTATACATGACATATGTCACCAGGGTTGCATAGGTCTTAGTTTTTTTCTTAGAGATTCATTTCCTAAATCCTCTAGTCCCTTTGCAATGACAACCTCTCCTCAAAAACCCTTTTATTAGTTTGCATCCAGGAAGAAAGCCTGATCAAATTTTTTTTCAGTGTACTGTAAATTTCCACTGCAGTAGAATCAAGGGTTTGACGTGCATGTCAGGGAAGTTGGTGCTTTAAGACATGAACTTAGCACTGTAGCAGCAACTCTTCAGCTGGTCCTATAACATTTCTGGGAGGGGGAGAAATAACAAGTAGTAGTGAAGCGATTAATCAAGAGGTTTATGTTAATGTATGCAGAGTGCTTGAAGATGAAAAGGAAATTTAAGAGTACTGGGCAAACACAATATTACTAGGTGTTAAAAGTCAGTAAAAGATATATAAAATACCATGTAAACATGCAAAGTGGGTGTGTGACAAACTAGGATTGTCTAACATAGGGTAGTCCTGTAAACTTCATGCTGCTACTGCATGGATGTATAGCACTATCAATCCTCTTGTAACTACTGGTGAAATAATCCTGAAAAAACTTTACAAGTTAAAAAAAAAATAGTGTTTTAATTTAATTTGACTAATGAGGGTACATTAGGATGGAAAAATCCTTACTTTGTAAAATACTGCATTTTATTTAAAGGGAAGGTTGTGACTTTGGGTTTGGTGAACAGTCTGTGCATACTCTTGTGAAAATCAAGATCTGTGGTTCAGATCTTTCTTTCGAAAGGACCCCAGTTTGCCCCCACATGTGATGCAGCAAGCCTCAGCTCTGTGTGGGCTGAATAACTCCACATCCAGTGTAGTCATGCCTGTGCTCTTCTTGTCTGGGACAGTTCTGCAGCAACCATCCTGCAGTACCTTACACCAGCCTCCAGGACTGAGGTTTTGGCTCTGCTGGCTGAGGGGTGCTCAGCAGTTCCTCTTGGAAACCTGGAGTAAAAAGTGTATTTCTGCCAGCTCAAGCTTTTAAAGAGCTCATAATGCTTCAATCCTATTATGTTGAGAGATCAAGTAGTGATCAAGCACTGTGAGGGCAGTGACTACACAGGCCATACTTCCTGGGAAACTCTGGGAAAGAAATACCTACAGTGCGGCTGTTGAAGGATTTCCAGGCACCAGGAGGAAGAGTGAGGTGAGAGGCAGCTTTACATCCCTGTTGGAGATACTGGACTGACTAGTTGGAGTAAGAAGTGGTTCAGTGAATGCTGGGCTAAGTGAAGCCTGGTTTCCTGTATGCGCTGTGTAAGTGCTTAACCAAAACATGCTGAGGTAACGCCTTCAGCCCAGCCCTTATCAAAGCTCTGACTTCTTCAGTTTCTAATGGAAGAATCTACCTGTAGCTGGTTAAAGTAGCTTCAAGAAAAGAGAAACTCATCTCTGGTTCTTTCTGGAAGTCTGGAGATGTTTGACTCAGACTCCCCATTCCTGATTCTAAAGGTGATAAACCATCAGGGCCCCGAACTTTGGCTAACTTTTTAACTCACTAGTAGTATGAAGTTGACAGGCTCTGTCAAGGAAGCAGATAGTGTAATGATTTTCCAAATTTGCGTACTTAAATTAATCAGCCATTTCCCTTTGGCTGCAATTCTGATTTGGTTTTGTGGTGTTTTTGTTGTTTTGTTTTGGTTTGGTTTGGTTTTTGTTTGTTTGTTTTGTTTGGTTTTGGTTTGGTTTGTTTTGTTGGGTTTTTTGTTGTTGTTGTTGTTGTTGTTGTTGGTTTTGTTTTGTTTTGTTTTGAATTATTATATTGGTTCAGGTTCACAAAAGAATTGTCATACCATGAAGCTAACAATACAGACAGACACTACCCTACCAAGAGTCTCCAGTCAGATATCTGCCTGATTCAATACAGTTACCAACCAACCCATAAACTCATATAAATGCCTTTACCCAGCAGAGAACTTGAGCAAGACACAGGTCTGCAATGAAGGCTGCATGTTTATGGGGCGTGAACCAGGTCATGTGGCCAGGAAACTCTGTGGTGACTGTAGCACTTCAGCATTTTAGGTATCAGAATAGTTTGTGTTTCTGGGGAGATGATGTGCTCTGGGTTAACAGTGAATTTATGGAGGTACAGACACTACATAAGAGCAACTTCTGGTCTCCTGTGCCTTCAGTTCCTGTAGGAAATCAGTGACTGAGGCCATCTGTTCAACCTTGTCTAAGCAGAGGTTCAGACTGGAACAGATAAGTTTTCAAGTACTTACAAACAGCTGATAACAGAAGTAAAGGATGCAATCCTCACCTCTTCAAATTGGCTTTTGAAATAGAACTTATGAAATTCTAGATATTATATACCAAAGCCTCTAAAATAATTTCTGTGTTCCTGTTGCATGAAAAATATTGCATAAATTAAAATGCTGTTTTTTTAAAATAAATTAGGGGTTTTATGGATTCTTTTGACACTCAGACACTTCATAGTTTAATGCCAAAGAAATTCTTTTGAGCTTATTTTTGTGAAAATATTTTTATCTTCACTTTCTGGCTTTACAAAAACATTTTCTTAATTCAAAGTAGTAAAAACCAGTTATTAAAATTGCAGCAAGATAGTGAAGATCAGTTATCAAAACTGCAGCTTCTTGCCAGATATATGTTTGTACAAAATTAAATAACCCATGCTTACATGTTCTTATCTTTTAACAAAAAATTATAAATTATTTCTTATTGTTTTGGGCATGGACTAATGTTCAACACCAGCCAAAACCTATTTCACTGTCAGTGCATGTAAAATGACAAGAGAGCATGTTTTAGAAAACTTGGAAAAGTCATTTCTGTGGAAGAAAGATACCTGTTTGTTATCTTGACAGTTCAGTCAGTCTTTTCAAAATGAAGAACTGAAGTCAGGAACGATCGTTAATTTTATGTTCAATCATGTGAGGATCTTGCCTGAAATTGGAGGACTGCGGTGTGGTTTTCATTTAGTGGCACAGAAGCACCACCTTCTGGGGAAAGCCAGTACTTCCCAATGGTTTATAGGAGTAGAGTAGATCCCATTTGTTTACTAGTGAAAGGATGTATTTGAATTTTTATTGCTCTGTGATATTGTCAGTTTTTACACTATAACAAGATGAAAAGCTTAAATAAATGTATTTATATTGTTAATAATAGTCTTCATAATTATTATTCTTACCCAATTACTATTGTTACTATTGTTAGTCACATTACCTCATAGGATAATAACAGCATTACTTTAATGGCAATAAATCTGATTCATGGACCAGAAGTTCACAGAGTGATTCCTTTGGGTCAAAAATCTAATAGTAGAAAACAAATGACATTAGATACCATCAGCTAAGCCCAAGGAGACATTAAGATACCATTTGTTTGCATGACAAGCAAACCACAAACTCAATTATCATCCTTTTGTTGGCAGTCCACTGAAGAATCATTTAGAGTGCTGCTTGTAAGGAACCAGGATATTTCAGGAGAAGGTAGTTGATTAAACACTGAAGTCAGTATGTCAGTAAAAACTGGAAATAGTACACAGGGCTGTGGGCCCAAAAGTCTTTGAAATGGAGAAAGAGGACAGTGGCTTGTATTTTCTAGAGAAGAAGAAGATAGTGCCAGTGAAAAACCGCCTGGAAGATTATATAAGGAACAAACAAGTTGAAAAATGCTTTCTTCTTCATACATATGAGCAGAAGAACATACCATCTGTCAAAGGCAGAAAAACCCTAATAGAAATGTGAAAATAAAGCTTGGAGAGCTTTCTTATGCAAGTGAAAAGGGATCTTGCATCTCAGAAAAAAAAAGGTATCAGTGTCAATCAAGCACAGCCTCACTGTGAGACTGTGAAACCTTGAACAAAGTGTGACCGTAGTGCAATGGCCAGGTTACACAGTAATTCTGGTGCTCTGAACTTGCCACCAGCCAGGGGTTAGAGGGGCAGGAATGAATGGGCTTTTCAACCCCTTTTGTTGTTCCATCCCAAGGAAGAGGCAAAATGACTGTTTGTTATATTGGTCCCTTTGTAGCTCTGTGTGCAGATGGCGATTCCTTATGGGAGAAAGCTGCACCAATGCTGAGTTTTCTGGATGGCAAGGGAAGTGTTTTAATGCTCTTTTGAAGCTGTCCAATACCCAACAGAACAAAAAGGAAATGGGCCATATTAGACATGAGGACTATCGGTGCAATAAAGGCAGGCCCATGTGTTTCTGGGATTCACTTCCTGAGAAATATCTGGCTCACTCAGGGCAAGATAAAATAATAAACAATATTAATCACTAATGTCATAAAAATGCTGTACTTTGCCTGGTATGTCTTTGAACTACAAGCAAGGAGAGAAACACTGACAAGACAAAACAGACTTCAAGAACTTCAGCAAAAAACTGCACAACAGGGAGTAGTTTTTAAAGGCACCAGCCACGAAAGAATTGGGCAACTTGTCAGACTGCTTCAAGATTATATTGTTAGACAGCATTTTTATTACAAAGTCTTCAGTTTGTTTTTTCAAACTTGCTCACAAAAAGCAGATGTTTTAAATTATTTGGTGTTGTTTATTCAGTTAATATTTTGCAGGTGGTAATAATTCTTCAGCCTTTGAAAACCAGCTTATCAGAGAAAGTAGAAAACCCTCCTTTTCCAAGTGTCCTACTAGGGAAACATGAGAAAAAGCATCTAGATAAGTACAGAGTGTAATTGAATCAGTCATTGGAATTCTCTGTAGATTGTCGTGTTATGTTTTATTAACATACAAGATAGGAGGGTCCCTGTTTAGAGGAATTTATGGGGTGAATTAAACGGTAGAATCACTGAAGATTGGAGGCTGAAAGGGACCTCCAGAGAATGCTTAGTCCAACCTGCATTCTCAGAGCAGGGTCTGTGAGGACAGGCAGCCCAGGGCTGGGCCCTTTCATGTTTTGAATATTGCCATGGATAGAGACCCTATAACTTGTCTGGGCAACCTGGTTTTGTGTTCCATCACTATATATTAAAAAAAAAGCTATAGTGTTTAAACTGAGTTTCCTGTATTTCGGTTTCTTCCCAGTACCTCTTGTCACTGCCTCCTGTCACTGGGCATCAATGAGCAGAGCCTGGCTCCATCTTCTTTAGTCTGCCAGCCCCATGCTCCTGGTATTTATACTCATTGATAACAACTCCCTGAGCTTTCTCTTCTCCAGGCTGAGCAGACCCAGCTCTCTCAGCTTCTCCTTGTATTCAGGCACTCCAATCACTTAATTGTCTTCATGGCCTCTTAGCAGATTCACTCCAGTATCAATGCCAGTACTGGCCCCTAAGGTCAAGTGACTGGCTTCCAGCTGGATTTGTGCCACTTAAGACAGGGTTTTGAGCCTGAAGTTCAGCCACCTTTCCATTCACTTCTCTGTCTACTCACCTGGTCTGTGCTTCATCAGTTTGTCTATAAGGATGTCTCAAGAGACTGTGTCAAAAGCCTTACTGAAATTGAAATAAACACCACCCACTACTTCCTCACCGTCACCAAGCCCTCTGGTTGTTTAGTGAATAGCAAACCATGCAAAGAGAAATATATGAGAGATGGTTGTAGTCATAGCATACATTAATTTGACTAAAACAGTACACTACCTGGCTGCCATTCTTTCTAGAAAGGTTTAGAATGTGTAATTTGAGGATGTGTGATCATATCAGAAATTGAGAACATCAGTGCTACTGAAACAAACCTTGAATAATCACCACAGTGAAGACATGGTCAGATTCTAAGAGATTTAAGCCCCTTTTGTAATTATTTCTGGTAAATCAGATAGAAACTTGTATTCTTTTAAAAGCTGTGAGTCGGAGGTGTAAGCTTTAAAGGCATTTTTGTAATAATTTAAGTCTCTAAGAGACTCAAAAATTCTAGTCCAAAGTAGCCATATTTTTTATCTTCAAGTATTTAGCCTTTCTCATCACCACAAGTGGCGTAGTGCTTCTAATACGCCCCAGCTTCAGATATTCTGTTGCTTCTGTCCTTTTGATAAACAGGTCAGCATGAACTAGAATTTTTTACTGCACATCTATTAAGGTGTTAATTTTTAAAACTAATTTAAAACTTTGTTTCTGAGAGGGACTTTAAATTTTTTTCTGATTGTTAACTGTGTCTTTTCTGACAAGTATCTGCCATGATCTCAGTTATATTTATTATAGTAGGAGATGTTTTTAGAAAACCTCAGTTCAGAAGAAGATAATGTAAAGGACTTAATGCCTCACTATCAAGGTGAAAAGAGAAATGTGTCTGAAGTTTCCAGACACCAGCGACTCATAACAAATTTTTTGTTCTTGTCTCAATTCCCAAAACACAAACCTGTCATTTTTAGCTAAAAGTAACTGATACCAATGATGTTGCTTTTCAAAATAATTTCATTTCTCTTCTTCTGACATCAGAAATATGTGAAATCTAATGTTGTCTTCTGATCTGTCATCAGTTCAGAAAAGTTTTTATGATTTAATAGTAGCATTCGCCAAAAAAACATATTTCTTGCATTTTGCTGCATTTCTGCCTTATTTTTCTTAACCTCACTAACATATTACTTTAGAAAAAGTTTATCAAACTCTAGATGAGCTGCAGGTATACAGTTTTCTTAAGAAGTCTGACAGCAGCATTGCTGTGTCTGAGCAGAAACCTTACTGTGCCTGTGCAGTTTGGTTGGCAAAAGTAATGCAGTGTGGCACCATACAATGCAGCACTTCCAAGGGGAACCACCTGCATGAGTCAAGGAGCAGCACTTGGGAGCTTCCCTTTATCTCCTGCTTTATTTCTTCATTGTGACAATTCATTCCTTGCCATATGCCTAACTAAGATCGCCACCAATTCTGTTTGAGAAATATGCTCCCGTATTTTATCTCATTAAAAGAACTAAGGCCGAGCAGATTTACCTCCCTTCCAAGTTACATAGTTCTGGCCAATTTCCTTGGAAATTTGCTTGCAGCAGAGAGCATTTGGTCTGTTTTTGTCCATATGTCTGACTGTGTGTCTTGGGTGTGATTGTTGCATGTTTTCAATTTCCCTTAGGGTAAATTATAGGTGTCCTGTGTCTTAAATGCTCTTCTTCACATATGGATGGGAGTCATCTGGAAAGACAGGGGACACATGATACCCCATAAGGAACACGACTCCATCACTTGTGACAGTTTTAATTTCAACCCCAGAAGTATGATCCTTTGTTCATTGAGTGATGGCAGCTTCATGATCCCATATTTTGTTGGGATTTTGTACACTTTTCATTTTAAACCCCACTTTGATGATAGTAAGTTTTCTATTTTCTAGCCTTCCTTTAAACTGGGAGGTGACAAACCAGATTTCATTAGTGCTGCTCCTGATTTAACAATACTAAGAATGGATAAGGGTCAGACTTTTCATCCTCAGTGAGTAGTTTATTTATTTTTTTAACATTGCTTTCAGTAGCCAGCAGTGGCTTCAATACATCCACTTCAATGAAACTGAAACTCATTTGGATTGAACTTAATAAAAATTGTTCAAATGCATACCCATGAACCCCTTGTTAGATACAGGGTATAAGGTATCTATCAAAAGCATCTGTCTTGTTTTGCTACTGCTTGCTTAAAATTGATGCGCAACACTTTGAAAGTCTTTCAATCCAGTCTAACCTTGCCTTGATCCAAGCAGCCAGCTCTTTTAGCACTAGACTGTGTATTTCTGCTTCGCTTGGCCTGTAATTCTGGTGTGTCGATCAAAACTTCATAATTTGTTGCTACTGACACAAGTCTGGCTTAAAACATTTCTCACCATTCCACTAGATTTGATTCCAAATGAAATTTATAGCTCCTCTTAATGTATTAGGCACCTTTGTGCAACACAGGGAATCACTACTGCCTACAAATATAATTCCACAGAGGAATGATATTGCCCCCTCAAACACATACTTGGAGTGTTATCCACTTGATATTACTTGACATCCTGAACTACTGCTTTAGCTATTACAGTCCATGTTTCTTCTGTGAGCAAACTGGATTTTTGTCAAAGCTGTACGCTTGGTTCCTCTGTATTTTTGCAGAAAAATGAATTCTCTCTAGTTTGCAACAGCAGTGATGGTTGGGTCTGTGTTTCACACCTCACTTCAGCGCAAGTGGAAGCATTGTGCCAGAAGATGAAAGCTCTGTGTCAAAGTTGGTTTGAAACCTGTGAATCCTTTCTCACGTCAGTATTCTAAGGCTACTAGCTGTTGTAAAGTGTAGTTAAACATGCAGTTATTTTTTCCAGTAAAAAGGTGTCTGGAAGATCTGGTATTCTTGTCCCGGCAATTGGAAGAATTAATCTGACAAGTTTGATGGCTTATTTAATCTGTGTGTGAGGATACAGGGTGAATTTTGGTTTTTAAAATCTCCATTGGTAATATTTTTGGCTAATTAATGTTTTTAAAGGCAGATGTAAAATTAGTTAAAAAACCTTTGGGCCAGATTCAAATTTTCCTGTGAAACAGAGTTTCTGAGCTATGTGTGGCTTCAGAATGATGACCACTACATTCTATAAAGATGAAGACTTCACAAAACAGCAAAACAAATTATGAGAGAAAGTGGCTGAAACAGTAATAAAACTTCACATTTTTCTTTGTATCTTCACCTAAAAATGCTTGATCAGCATAAAAAGGAATTAATAATTCACACAGTGTATAGTAAAGCATACAGCAATAACAATAGCTTAGTACTTGAACTAATAACAACTTCATACTTATAATAACAGCAGCCACATATCACAGTACCTTAGAGTTGTAAATTACTGTAAATGCTCCAAGTTTCAGCAGAGTTGTCAAACTGAAGCAGAACACACCAAACATTTTTTCCCTTTATGAAGGATAGCTGTGACACATAAGCTTTGTAAATCAGTGATAGAAAATTGACTTAGAAATAAAAATAGGCAGTAATAGGAGTTGGTGATCATTCCCAAGAAAAGATACAACTCTTTTTGGAACAGATGGTGATTAATTCACAGCAGGCATAACATAAAATGCAAGCAAATGCATCTAAATGACTTATTTGATTTTCAAATACTTCTTATTCAAAATATATCCCAAGACAGGAGAAAACAAAAAATTAGGATTGTCAAATTGGAACCACTTCTTATTATAATCTATGTTAATATGCAACGAATTCTAACATTGGACAAGAAACCACGAGGAAACATTAATGGATTACTGCATTCTGCATTGACTGATCTCCTTAAAGAAGCAAAAAAAAAATCATTGACAGACATTAAGTTTCAAATTTAAAGAAAATTAAAAAGCTTCGTAAGAAAAAATCAAACTTTTTTTTAATACTAAAGCAAGCCATTTTGCCTGCTGCCATTTTGCCTTACTACATTTTGTAGTTTCTTTTCCCTAAAATTAATTAAATGTGTAAATGTATATCCTGAGAATGAATCAGAGACATATGGTTAACTGTTTATGTTTTTCTCTTTCATGTTGAGAAATGAGCTTACTTCTATTGAGTTGATGTTCATTCTATAAATTGCATGACCAATTGTTGTGCAAAGATCTGGTATAATTACCTTGATATTCTCCTAGGTCAGTTCAAAAGTCCATCTAGCCCTGAATCCTGTTCTTGCCAATGGCCAAAAGCAGCTGCTAAAGGGAAGAGTTTTCAAGCAATACAGGAACATAGTGGTGTTTCCTTTGATGTGCCCATTCTAGCCTGAGGCAATATGGGACTTGTGAATGGAATTTATAAATGTGGGGGTTTTGTTTAGAAGCTTTTACTTGTGGTTTTTTTTCTTCCATTATTTTGCCTAATTGATTTTTAGCTTACATTTATAGTGTTTATATTCAGAGAACCCTGTGACAGTTTCATCATTTAATTATTCACTGTGTGGAATACAGTCCTATCCAAACCACCCCTGGCACAGCTCTGAATCATTCCCATGCATCCTGTCACTGAGTAACAGGGAGAAGAGCTCAGCATGTCTCTGTCCCCTCCCTCATGAAGCTGCAGAGAGCAATGAGGTCATCCTTCAGCCTCCTTTTCTTCTGAACAACCCAAAGTGCTCAGCTGCTCCTCACAGGACATTCCTTTCAGGCTTTCTCACCAGCTTTTTTGCCCTCCTCAGGATGCATTAAAGGACCTTCACATCAACACTTCACACAGTGCCCGCACTGAGGCCGCCCCAAGGCTGAGCCCAGCGGGACCATCCCCTCTCTGTGCCGGCTGTGCTGTGCTTGGTGCTCCGGGATGGGGTTTGCCCTTGGGGCTGCCCAGGCACTGCTGACCCACACTGAGCCCAGCACCAGCCAGCTCCACATCCATCTCTGCAGGGTGAACAGTCACCAGCCAGATGTAGTCCCATTCACTACAGCACTCTGAGCACTGTTGTTCATTCACTTTCGTTACAAATGTCTCGGTTTCACAGGTTTTAGATGTTGGTGTCAGGTTATTGTTAAATGTGGCATTTTGTGTGTACATTTAGTGTCAAGAACATTTATTTGTCATGTTACGAAATCCCCAAGTTTTGTCTCATCTCAGAATTTTCCTTCTAGTATGGCTCCACTGAAGGTTCTTGTGGAAGACTCAAAGACAGAGAGCTAACACTCTGCTTGGGCATCCTTTTCCGGAGTATTTTCTGAGTGAGCAGCTGCAAAGCTTCACCACTGCTCGTGGGATTCACTGCATTTTGTCACTTTTCTTTTGAAGCCCTTAAAATACTGACTACCACAACACTTTACAGCAACAAATGCCTCAGTGAACTGTGTTACCCTCACAAACGGTTTTACCGTGAGAGGATCAGTTTTTCTGCTGGGTGATCTCATTGGTGCCCTCTAGTGTTCAAAGAGAGATAAATATTTAATAAGCATTTACTTAATATAGGTGACAGTCCAGCTTTACTGGACCTGTCAGTCACCAATCCAAGCGAGCTAATCAGTGACATGACTGGAGGCAGTCAGGGCTGCAGTGATCATGCACTGGTGAAGTTCACAGTCCTGAGGGGTATGAGTCAGCAGAAGAGTGAAGTCAGGACACCAAATTTTAAGAACGCAAACTTTGAGTTGTTTAAGGAGTTTTCCAGTGGTGTCCCCTGAGGAACTGCCTTCAGAGACAAGGGCCTGGAACAGAGCTGGCAGATTTTGAAGGGTGTGTTCCAGGGAGCACCAGAGCTCTTGTTCCTCATAAGTAAAAAATCAGGAAAGGGAATGACATGGCTGCTTGAACTAAAGGGCAAGAAGGAAATGCTCAGTGGAAGCAGGGATGGGTATCCAGCGAAGAGTATAGGGACACTATCCAGTTGTGTAGGGATGGAAAGAATTGACTACAGCTGAACTTCACAAAGGACACCAAGAATCAAGGGAAAGGTCAGAGAAAATGTAGCCCCCTGATGAGCACAACTGAGAAATTGGTGACAGCAGATGAGAAAGCTGAGGTACTCAACAATATTTTTCCTCAGTCTTCACTGGCAACCTCTCTTCCCACATCTCCCAAATTGATGGAGCTTCATCCAGGAACTGGGAGAGTAAAGTCCCTCCCACTGTAAGAGAAGATCAGGTTAAAGACTCCTAAAGAATCTGAACAGATGTGAGTACCTGACACACATCCCAGAGATCTGAGGGTATCAGCTGATGTAGTTCCCAAGGTGCTGTCCATCATATTTGAAAAGTCATGGCAGTCAGGTAATGTCCCAGGTGACTGGAAAAGAGGAAACATTGTACTCATCTTTGAAAAGGGAAGAAAGTAGGGTTCCTGGGAATTATCTGTCACCCTCCCCTCTGTGCCTGGGAAGATCATGAAACAGATTCTCCTAGAGAGTGTGCTACAGCACTTGGAGGACGGGGATGTGATTGGGGAGAACCAGCACAGCTTCACCAAGGCTAAGTCGTGCCTGACCAGCCCAGTCATCTTCTATGATCAAGTGACTACTACCTCAGTGGACAAGGGAAGGGCTACAGATGTCATTTTTCTGGACTTCTGTAAAGCCTTTGACATGGTCACCTACAAGATCCTTCTCTCTAAATTGGAGAGACATGGGTTTGATGGGTGGAATGGTCAGTGGACAAGGAATTAGTTGGATGGTCCTATCCAGAGGTTAGTGGTGAATGGCTCAGAGTCCTGATGGACATCTGTGCCAAGTGGTGCCCTCAGGGGTCTGTATTGGGACCAGTGTTATTTAATATTTATGTTAATGACATAGATGAAGGATTGAGTGCAAATTTGCAAATGACACCAAGCTGAGTTGTACAGCTGACATGTCTGAATGACAGGATGCCATCCAGAGGGACCTGGACAAGCTCGAGAAGTGGCCCACAGGAATGTCATGAGATGCAATAAGACGAAGTGCTGGTGCTTCATCTGGGTTGGGGCGACGCCTGGAATCAACCCAGCCTGGGGATGGAGAGACCAAGAGCAGCCCTCCCCAGAAGGACTTGGGGGTGCTGTGGGTGAGAGGCTGGACATGCCCCGGCCATGGCACTCACAGCCCAGAGAGCCAAACGTGTCCTGGGCTGCACCCAGAGCCCCGTGGGCAGCAGGGGAGGGAGGGGATTGTGCCCCTCTGCTCCGCTCTGCTGAGACCCACCTGGAGCACTGCATCCAGCTCTGGGGTCCCAGCACAGGAGGTGATGCCTTTTTCCTGATCTTAGAATTAAGAGTCAGACACAGTTAAGAGATTAAAGGGTTTTTACTTTGGTATTTAATAGGGATCTTTATGGTGCAACAGTTTGTCAAGGTGGAACACACCAAAATGCACACACCCCATATATTGCATATACAATTTTATAGACTTTGCAAATTAGCATATCTGACAAAGATTCCCCAATGAGAGGCTTAAATGAATGGTGTGACATCTCCCTATTCGAAAGTATTCCCCCCCAGATGGGCCTAATCTTAGTTTACAGAATACGTTCTAGAGAGGGCCTTAGTTTTTCAAGATAGCACAAGGCTTTCTGGCCTCCAGCTGTGAGGCCTTCAGGATGTGTGGTGTTCTGGCCTAGCAGAATTCCAGGACTATGCTAAGATATCAGGCTTAAAGAATTACAAGTATGTGTGCTAAGGACACTGAGAATACATGAAAGGTATGTAAAAGGAAAAGGCAAAAAAAATCATCATGGTATCAGAGAGACATGGACCTGTTGGAGTGAGCCCAGAGGAGAGACACAAGAAGATCAGAGCACCTCTCTTATAAGGAGAGGCTAAAAGAATTGGGGTTGTTCTGCCTTAACAAGAGAAGGCTACAAGGACACCCTATTGTGGCCTTTCAGTATTTAAAAGTGGCCTACAAGAAAGATGGGGACAGACCATTTAGCTGTGTCTGTTGCAACAGGACAAAGTGAAATGACTCTAAACAAAAAGAGGGTAGATTGAGCCTAGATGTAAGGAAGAACTTTTTAAACAATGAGGGTGGTGAGACAATGGAATAGGTCGCCTGAAGAGGTGATGGATACCCCATCCCTGGAAACATCCAAGGCCAGGTTGGACAAGGCTCTGAGCAACCTGATCTAGCTGAAGATGTCTCTGCTCATTAGGTCACATATTAGCTGGGCATGACCTACAGAACATCCCTACCCATTATCCCCCAAGTCATTAACTGGGCATAAACTTACCCAGCCTTTGCAAGATTTTCAGATCAAACCCAAAGAAATCTGTATTTCTGAATAACTTTCATTTGCTATAGGTGAAATATTTTAATAATATTTTTGGGTTTTTTGGTTTTTTTGTTTTTTTTAAAGGTATATGTTATTTTTTTTTATAGGTAATTTGTTATAATTGTTCCAAGTGATGGGAGTGCTTGGAGGGTTCCTCATGAGATCTAAACTTTCACCTAGTCACAAGATCACAGAATTATAGAATAGTTTAGGCTGGAAGAGATCTTTGAAGATCATCTAAATCCAACCACCCTGACATGGGCAGGGATATATTTCACCAGATCAGATTGCTCAAATCCCCATCCAATCTGGCCTTAAACACCTCCAGGGTAGCCACTAGATGACCTTTAAAGGTCCTTTCCAACACAAACCATTCTATTATTCTGTGATCTGTTGTCTATTTACTCTCAGTCAAATAATGATTTTGAGTAATTTTGATATATTTCTTTTTTTAAGAAGAAAAGTCCTTCTTTGCTCAGGTTCTTTTCATGAGAAAACCATATCTCTCTGTCATTCATTTCTTTATACCTTTTCAGTTTCCAACATATTCAATTTGGCAGTGAGAAAGGAACTGTGATCAAAATTCAGGATTTATTATCAAGATGGATTTATAAAGAGGCCTAACCATCTATTTTTCTTTTTTCCTTTCATCGTAATTCACAGGGTTGTGTTATGTTCTGATTCCCACTTTTGGACAACTATTCACATTGACTAAAGTTTTATTACTTATGCCAAAAACTTAATTAAGCCCATATCTGTACATCTACATAGTGACTTCTTAAAATTCTGTTAACCCTTTCCTATCTTGTGTTTGTCCTTTCAACGCACAAACATTGTGTATTTTAGCAGTTCCTTCGCAGTTCCTTTAATCTTGACTGTTACAAATATCAATGCTGCACAATCTGCTGCTTCACTACATAAGACCTTTTCCAGATCATTGACAAATAAATTGAACACCTTGGGTTCCAGTACTGAGCTTTTTTGACCTTCTAGGTAACTTCTCTCCAAGTATTCCTAACTTCCCTCTTGTATCCTCTAACCAATTACTAGTTTAGAAGCACAGTAACTACTGTTGTACAGACAGAAGAACAGGTTTTGTCCTTACACTTTTTCCCATACCCATAATTATGTATTTGCTTTACAGAGTTTGAAAAAAGACGGTGTTACATTCAATAATGAAAAGGGTGACTGAGTGAATGGGTGACAAAGATTGGAGAATGCTACAGGGAGTGCAGTGCACCAGCATGAGAAAACAGTGGAGGAGCCTGATACGATCCTGCAGTTTGTCCTCAGGAATATGTCCCTCAGGTTTTAGTGGATCAGTGTGCATTGTGACCCTGGAAAACTCAGGGGGACCAAAACCAAAAACTGGTGAGAAAACTGGAAGGAAAAATATCGTGACACAGCATTCCAATGTGTTTATGAAGAGACCACACTCCCAGCCCCCCTTACCATGGGTAAGGCTCATTCCTCTGCCAATAAAGCATGCAGTGGAAATTTCCACTGCAAGTTACAGCACATTTCCACCCTTTAACCCTACACACACTGAAGTTTTGCAATTCTTTATGGTAGTTGAAATATATAACCTTTACTTTACTAAAGATAACCAATCTGCTTTTTTCTAACCTAACCTAATCTAATCCTGTTTAATAAAAAAAAAATTTTTTTACAGTTCTAGTGAGAAATATGAGGATGTAATAATTTGAATGATGAGCAGACATGTTACCAAAAGCATAAATATTTGTTTTAAATTGAAATAATTTCACTTAGGCATATTTGTAAATGAGATTGGTAGTCATATGTATGGCAAATATCAGTATTTTTTGTTTTATTAGTTAATAGTTGTTAATATGTAATAAATCGTTTCTTTTATTCACAGCAAATTGTTTTTATCCTGAACGTGCTGATTAGCAGGCTGCTTTGTGATCAGAAGACATCTCCGTTGCTGTTTGATGGGCAGAGGTTTTTAACCTGTACAACTCATGATTGCAAACCAAAATGCATGCCAGTAAGCATTTGTGAATCACTCAATAAGATCATGTTAATGATCCTTAAAGTATTATTATTTAAAGCAGATACAATTAAAAGAATGCAGCAGATCAGCAGAGAAGTAGCAAAGAGAAATAAGCAGTAAAAGGGCATGAAGCATTTCCAGGAAAATGTTTTTTAAGGCAAAATTTTGAGAAATAAGAGAACAAAAGCTCTAGAAATGAGGATGGTTAGAAAAACAACAGTGTCTTGGAGTTGCTAAGTATGAAGAAAAAAATTATATATGGCTTGGGAGTATGAGAAAAGGGAAAAGGAAAGACTGCTTAAGATACAATGGAGACATGATAAAATTTCCCAAGATTCCTTCACCTTTGTTTGTGTTTTTTTCCCCCCAATATTCTGCTATGAAAATTCCTGGACAAGCTACACAGGCCTCCCACACCATCCTGAAAGGCTTTCATGTCGTGGTTTTGACTGTTACTTCTGTGACTCTGATTCTGTTGTTGCCTTCCTCCACCGTGCTGCATAAACACAAAACAGTAAGGGAGGAAGGAGAAAGTGGCAAGGATGGTCATGCAGGGCCTTAATGTTCCAAAACAAGAGTCCTTTTTCCTGTGAGTCTTTGATAGCAGGATTAATTTTGTTCAGATCTGAACTATGAAGACTTGACCAAGATTTGCAAGCTGTCCACTCCTCAGACATCACCAGTTTGTCTTTATTTTATCTGAACACTCGTGATAGTATTATGTCCCTGCCCAGGGTTATGCATTCAGTGCTTTTTAGTAGAAAATATTTCCTTTTTCTTGAAGTAGGATCTCAGTATTGGTTGACCTTTAAGCCTTCTACACCTCAACTTTTCCATTTTAGTGCAAACTGGGAGATTTATATTTCTCCTTCCTTGTCTCATGTATTTAAGCTACTTTTAGTGTTTATGGTTACTTCTACTTGTTTGACACCCCTTTTTGTTAACATTCACAATTGTATGTCTTGATATCAAGCCTCATTACCTCTGCAACATCATTTGCTTGAGCAAATCCCTTAAAGATGCTGACACTGAAAGCCATGTTTCCGTCCCTCTATTTGACCATGGTCTTCCCATATTGGCAAACTTTCCACCTGCCATCTCATCAGATTAAAGTTTCTTGTCCACAATTTCTTCAATTTCTTATAATTCTTTTTTCTTTTTTTTTTTTTCCCTAGCATAAAGGGATTTTCCTATTTTCCCATGTCAGGAACAACCTTCAGGCACAAGGAATTGACTGACTCTTGTATTAAAATCTCAGCTCTTGCTCCCATTCTGTCCTAGTGACCCATCCGGACTGTTGCTTACCAGTCCTCCAAACTGTGTCATCTACAGGTTTTAACAATGATAATTTTACCTTTCTTCCAGGTAACTGGCTGAGATAACTCTGAGTACAGAGTCAGTTGTCATACACAAGGGTGAGAAAGGAACTCCAATCTTGGCATCTTAGTAAAAAAAGTCACTTGTGTAGTCAGGCTTTATTTTCCTTATGGTTATATTGACAGACATTTTTAGTACCATCTGAAAATTCTCTATTAATTAATTTGCCTTGTGATTGATTTTGTAAGAATCAGTTTCAAGTGGATAAATACGCAATTATCTGGACTGCCAACCTTTTAAATGCATGTGAAGCATTAGTTTTCTTTCCTGATTTCTGGAACTTTTCCAGTGTTCCAACAGTTACTGAAAATCAACAGTTATGGTTCAGATAACTCTGAACTCTCTAGCTTGTTAAAACTTTAAGTGCAAATTACACTGATTGTCTGACTTCTCCCCTGCTTCATTTGTATGATATCCTTTCCTAGGTTTTGCATGAAAATTGTATCATTATCTCCAGATTTTAGTTTATTTTTCTTGCTGACAGTTTCCTGTTCCTTTCATTAGAGTATATATTTTTGTATATAGATACAGATGTACATACAGATCATTGCTGCTGCCACATTTATCAGAAAATTGGGGTTTTTTTCCAGATTTTTCATTCACTGATTTTTTGGCAATACAAAATTAGCCTTTTAAAAAGCCAATAGGTATGCATATTTGTAACTTCAGTTTTCTTCTGTTTGACTATGTAATCTGCTCAAATTAGAGTTCCTTGCCACTTAACTGGTGCGGTTGTCTTTGAAGTTACAAATTTTTAATTGATAATTACTGTTATTGCTACTTCATTACTGATACCCAGGAATTACAAAGTTGGAAGAATAAGCATAGATACCTTCTGCTAACACTACGAGTGGGTATAGTCCATCACCTGCATTTAGGGTTTGTGCCATTATTTATTTGCTTCTCAGACTAAGTGACTTTTGATAATACAGCTTTCTAGTCTACACATGATGGCCTGGTTCTTACAGTGTTGTCTCATGCTCTCTAGTGTGATAGGTACCCAGCCCCACACAGTATGTTGCTTTGTTTATCCTTCTGGACATTGATTTGTGAGCACTCAAGAGCTCTATTTCTAACCTCCCAGTGACTTGTGAAGAAGCAATACCATTTTTCATGTAGGCTGAGACTCTCCTTTCACATATTGCCCCCTCAGCTCTTCCCAAGTAGTTGAGACTGAGTGTGAAGTGGAAAGTTACAGGTATGCCTGAGAGTAAACCTTCCAAATTACTGGCTGAGGTCAGGCAAACTGTGAGCAGTATCCTAACAGTTCTTTCAAATGAGAGCAAACAAAGCTTCAGACCTTGTAAAATATTTAAAGCTGTGTGAAACTCAGCAGTTTTTGCTGGCAAGGGTTCTGACTTCGGTCTGGCTGCAGTTTGCATAAGGTTTGCATACACTGAGAATTCAAACAAAAATGCAAGAGGAAACTCACTTAAAAGTATCACGGTTTTGATAAAAACCTCAAAGCAAATAATCCTGATGACTTTCACTAAAAATCCAATCATGGTATAAAAACTGTTCATACCTTGGGTCTGGGTTTATTCAAAAGCTAAGAGTTGCATTTTCCCTGTCCCTGTTGTAAGGCCAAAATTCAAGTTGTATGGAAAACAGATGAATCCTATTGAATTGTATAATTATAAAAAAATTCCCAGCTCTCAAAATATTGTTGTTATTTCCTCTGGAAATGTGGGTTCCCTGATAACCCTCATAGTACCATGGTGGAGATTCTTCAGTCTCATATCAGCTCTTAGTTTGATCTGTAGGAAACAAAATCATAGCATTAAATTTTTCTAGAAGTGCATTTATCTGACTTTGCAAAAGGATAGAGAAAAGAATATCAGCTTCCTCTAACTCAGTACAACAGTTTTAAACTGGTGAAAAGGTAAAATTGAACTATGTCTTCTGATTTCAGACCAGAGAGTTTCATTTATTGCAGTGAGTGTGGAACATGTAAGATCACTAAATTCAGCAATCTTGGAAACAAAATCAATTTAAATTTTTTGTCAGTTCTTAGAACAGTGTAGGGCTTGTTGTCATGTGCTTTCTTGCATTCTCAAATGCAAGAAATTTACATTTGACAGAAATGAAACAAAGTGGGAATGTGGAGGCACATACTCTATACAGCTTCTTTCTACACATATTAACACATATTTTATAGAGCCAGGCTGCTTTGGGTTCAGCCTTAAAAGAGCTGTGTGGTTCAGAATGTTAGAATACAATCATTATCACCTTCATAATAACAGGTGTAGAACCAATATAGAATACCTACCCTGCCTGCTCCAGCTGGTGTAACAGGTAAAATTTATTTCAGTGAGACCATAGGCATAGAATCATTGAATGACCTGGGTTGGAAGGTACCTTAGAGATTATCTTGTTCCAATCCCCTGCCATGGGCAGGGACACCTTCCAGTACACCACGTTGCTCAGAGCTCCATCCAACATGGCCTTGAACACTCACAGTGATAGGGCATCCACATCTTCTCTGGGCAACCTGTGCCAGTTCCTTACCACCCTCACAGTAAAGAACTTCTTTCTAATATCTAAGCTAAACTTGTCCTATTTCAGTTTAAGGCCACTCCCCCTTGTCCTATCACTACCTGTCCCTGTAAAAAGTCCCTCTCCAGCTTTCCTATGGGCCCCCTCTGAGTACTGGAATCAGCTCTAAGGTCTCATCAGAACCTTCTCTTCTCCAGCTGAAGCACCAGCTCTCCCAGCCTGTCCTTGTAGGAGAGGTTCTCCAGCCCCCTGAACATCTTCGTGGCCTCCTCTGAACTTGCTCCAAGAGGTCCATGTCCTCCATATGTTGGAGGTCTGAGATCTGGACACAGTACTGCAGGTGGGGTCCTACTAGAGCGGAGAAGTGGAGAATAATATGTATCTTGAAACTAAAAAATAAATGGTGGCATCTTTCAGAACGACTTTCCAATGCTCAGATATTTTATTAGATGTTCTCTCTGTGCAGTTGGAACAGTTAATCACCAGATACAAAATCTACTGCCTGCATGTCTGAATGCTATCTTTTTTCCTGTACACCAGTAGAAGACAAATTTTCAAGGAATCTCAGCAGCAGTTATGGAGTGGTTGTGGTATCTTTTCTTTCTGGTTGAAGGTCTCTGGATGGTTGGGGGATAGATAACAATCTCCTTTGGGTTTTGCAAATAAATTATTGCTAAGGCTGACTAGAAAAGCTCCAACATGGCAATATCATGGCAAAATGTCTCTTTTTGTATAGCAGATAAATTCTCCATCGTTAAAAAATTTTCACATAAATTAGGAAAATGGCCATAACTTAGATATTAAAACACAGTTCCATTTATAAACCACTCCACCCTCAGTTTCCTGAAGGAAAACTGAATGGGAAATCCAGGATGTTTTTCATACAAGATTGTAATACTTCTTAATGTTAAGGAAGAGACACTTGACATCGTGTTGGTCCCTTCTTGAAACTATTAATATTATAACAAACCAGTTTCTGTCATTAAGCAGTTAAAAATTCAGTCAGTTCCTCGCTTCTCTCATGATTTTCCTACCCAGTTTACATTCTCTAACTAATCTGGACTTTGTCTATAAATTTTAAAAGATATTTGTGGACATTAAAATAACACCTGATTAATAGAATGCTGTAAAGAAAAAGAACTTTGTCTAAAGAGAGACATTTACAGTTTTTTAGCAGCTCATAGGCTGTTCTTAGAGCGTTTTAAGATTCTAAGGGACAAGATTATTGTCAGATGAACAAGGGACCCAGATGGATTAAAGTATTACAATTAGAAAGGCTCTTAAGCATCTTGTAATAATTGCAAAAGAGTCTAATTTTTGTAAGGCTTGAAATAGGGTATAAAGGAAGTACTTATTATATGTTCTCAAATTTTATCATTTTTAAGTTTGTTTTTTTTTAATTGTAATTAGTGGTGTTGCAGAAGCCTGGAAGATAAGGGGATATATCTCAAACATGGTTAACTGGATAGCTGTGGGGCCAACCAAGGATTGTTGGTAAGAACATGCTGTGAGAAAGAACAGGATGTGGCTGCAGAAGGAGACATACACAGCAAGGGCAGAACTTCCGCAACAAATGTCCTTGTTCTGGCTCCTGGAGATAAGCACAACACAGCACAGGTGCAGGAATGATGTTGAGAAGTGGGCATGGACTGTAGGGGGGGCTAAGACCA
>NW_008237242.1:764173-821124 GCF_000691975.1 Corvus brachyrhynchos | reverse complement strand
CCAAGATGGGGCCATGGACTGTACGGGGGATCAGGACCACCCAAGACCCCCAAAGCCCCTGACCCATTTCCAGAAAGGTCTGAAAGAGTGAACTGCTCATGAGAACTGATTTGCATAGAAAGAGAGAAATTTATCTCCAGGGTGGGGAAAACTTATCTGTAAAAAGGCACCACCACCAATCTGGGTGTACATGGGTCCCAGGACACTGGAGCACCCAGCTGGGTCAGCTCTGGAGCTGGGATTGGTGATCTCTCTCTCGCATTCTTCCTTTTCTTCTCTCTCCAACTCTTTAATCCATCTGTCTCTCTTCCCTTTCACCCCACCCTTTTGTTCAAAACCCACTTCTGTGTGCTTAGACAAGGAGATCAGGGACAGATTTTTAGCAATGCCCATGCCCAGTGTGTAATATACTAATAAAACTTCTTAAGTTTCTATGGATCCTCTGAATTCTTTTCCTTTCTACCACCAGCATCTACGAATCTTTGATGCTTCCTTTCCCCTTAAGGGTGGGGCACCACAGTTGGATGTCACTGTATTTAAATGGATATATTAAAATTGTATAGAAATCATGGCATCATATTGGTATGTTTATATTGATAGACTCAAAGTCTTAAACAAAAAATTGCAGAAGTTGCAGGAAACATAAGTATAATTTATAAATAGATATTACGACGTTCAATAAAGTAAACTTCATTGTTGCACAGGAATTTTAAAAGGTCCACCTTTTCAACATGTCCATTAAAACTAGATTTGGGTAAAAATTATCTGGTGAATATTGGCTACATGTTCTGCTTTCGTCCTTTCTGAGCTTTAAAGGACAAAGGCACCAAAGAATTGGTTCTTATACGAAGCTATGTTGAGGTTTCACTGTTTATCATAATTACTGTGGAAAGGCTCTCCCTTCCCATCTAGACAAATGTGCAACTGTTCTTCATAAGGCTCTTCTTGCTTCTGTTATCATTTCCCCATGGGTGTGTGCTCAGTTGTACCCTCTCACTCCATCCATCCATAATTTAGGAGTAGAACCCACAACTGCATCTTGAAGTCTTTTGTTGCCCCTATCGTAGCTCTCTTGCCTGCAGTGACTGAGGGTTTCCTGTACATTTCTTTTCTCCCTTCCACACTTTCAGTCTACTGAAACTACTCTTCCCCCCATCTTAGAGTGTTCAAGTCCCTTTTCTTCACTTTTCCTGGTGTCAGTGTATGGTTTGTTTTCCATCCCACTTCAGCTGATTCAGGCTGGGTTTTAGACTCAAAGCTGACCTTCTGCTCATTTGTGTATGTAGATAAGTACAGCTTTTATCTCTCCCAGAAGCTAAGTTGTGTTTTTCTCACACAGGTCTAGGAAAAAAGACGCTGACTTTAATCTAAGCAGAGAACAAACAGATTAAATGTTCTTTTGGTCAGAGTGGGAACTTTAGTCAAATCTTCAATAACAACTGGCTATAGAACTGTTGTTTTAAATTGTGTAGACAAAATTACATCACAAGTATTGTTGGAGCCATTCGTGTGTTTTGAAATTTGGGGAAGGAACAAACTATACAAAAAGAAAACCAAATGCACATATTTATGGCAGAAGGGAGAGCTGAAGTTCAAAGTTCTGACAGTGCATCGGAAGGGGAGAAACCTATTTAGAGATTGAAAGGTTGAAGATAATAAACTTACCATTATTTTAAAAGGAAAAAATTCACTAACAGTCAATGTCTGAGCAGTTAAGTTTTTTTCATTAGGGCTAAAACTTGTTACTTCAAAGGTGCTTTTGATAATAGATTTTCCTTTGTGTTCTAACTTGTACTTTTTGAAGGCCTTGAAAAATTAGACATAATATTACTTTAAACAGTCAAGAATACTAAACCAGGATGCTAAAAACGTGCATGAAACATAGCAAAGAGATAAAAAGAATCTCTCAAAACTGTTATAGACCCTGCAGTTAATACATTTGAAGCCTTGTAGATGCATTACATATGTACAATTAGTTACCTTATGTGTACAAGGGACAGGAACCAGGAGTCATATTGTCCCAGAAATATCATCTAGTCTGGAAGAAAGCCATTATGACTGAAATCCAGTAGGGCCTGACACTCTCAGCCAGGTTTTGACCCATTACTTGTGATTTTAAGGAATGGTACTGCCCAACTGGACTGAACCACATGCAGCACGCTCCAGCACAGCAAACGCTGACTTCAAGAGTGAGCACTTCACAGTGCAGCCAGAATATGCATCTGATCTTTTAAAAAAAATTCATTTAAAATGGATCTAATTAAAGAGCAGGCTGGAAATATCCAAGCTTACTAAATACAACTTTTGAATTTTAAGTGTCAAATACAACAGGCTGTAGAAGATCAAAATAATCAACTTGACCACATTGTAGCATTAGATTTTACGCAAGTACATTTTCTGAAATTCAATAAATGAAATTTTTTTATTAAATTTTCAGTGTTAATGAGATGATGTAAATTTTTCTCAATTCTAAATTCTTACCTGTTTAAGGGTATGTAATACTATGTTCCTGCTTCTTTGTATCCTTTACTTTCATATTCCCTCCTGAAAGAACTTAAGTGAATTGAAGCAATGGAATAGAAAACCTTTAAAAAGTTTTGAAGTAAAATTAAAATTCTGAAGAATCAAAGTAGAAAAAATACACTTAACAGTTACACATAAAGAAGATGTGGAAAATAAGTATGCATGTGTATTAAGACTTTTGAACTTTCTTTATATGTGAATTTCACTGGCAATTATAACAAACAAGAAGCTCAGTTTTTAGATGGATAAATAGATGTGACTTCAACAATCTGTGGAATAATTCTCCCAGCAATATACAGAATGTGTGAGGTATGAAAACTTGAAAATAAAGCTGGCTTAAAAATACATGCAAACTATTATTGTCTATCTTGCTCTTTGTAGCAGACTGTAAGAAGTACTCCAAAGAAACTTTGATGGAACATTCTCAGCTAATATTGGGGATTTGACAGAAAGAAACTAGATTTCTATCCAGTCACTCAGAAGGATCTCATGGTTTGTCACTTTATAAAGCTTTTTAATGAGTTAGAATTATTAAACTCCTTTCCATACATCATTATCCTTTAAATTGCTGATAACAACAACCGTGTTTCAACTTAGTCACAAGTGTCAGCAGAAAATTAAGGGAATCCTCAATTCTTTTAAGGATGAACTTTGGAAGTGAAATTGATGAGGAAAGCTGAAATCATAATGTCAGTTACTTTATATTATATGGTATTTTGGCTTTACACACCAGCTGTACTGGGACTGTAATTGAGCAAAGAACTTAAGCGTATGCTTAAATCTTGTTGAAATAAATGGGATTTAAGCATGAGCTTGTGCTATGGATATAGATATATATGCATTGAAAAGCTTTGTCACATAGGGGCAGGTTGTTCAACTAGAACTAAATCAACATTCTTTTCTTGTATTTTCCAAGTCTTCATTTAAATTACACTTTTTTCTGACTTGAATTTTGCAAATTATTTTTAGGATGGGCAGTCTGCTGGCAATAAGAGTTAGAATCTGATACCTTTACTTGCACTTAATAGTATCTTCCCTGTGTTTTTTATTTTATGTATTTAAGATGAAAAATAAAAAGTCAGGCTAGACTAGAAATACTTTTTGTATGATTTAAGATTGCTGTATATTTATCCAAATTAATTGTACGATTGATTTTTCTTTCAAAAAAAGCCCTGTGTAGCCTATAAAAAATGATATGTAGTATAAACCTGCTGCATGCAGAGAAAGAATATATACTTGCCATCAGAAAAAAAAATAAGAATGCTTGTAAGAGTGTAAATATATGACAAGTAATCTTCAGTAATTTAGTAATGAATACTGCTTCCATCTTTTATTTTTGTGATCTGCATTCAGAAGGCATTTCATGTAAACTTTTATATTTGAGGGTGAGAGGGAGACTAAGTCTCAAACATTTACACCCATAAGATGTCCTGTGTTTAATATTATTTTGTAAGAAAGGTTTCTGATACCGGAAGCCCTAACCCTGGATTTTAAAAAAACATAATACAGTCTCAGTAAATGAGAAAAATCTTTTCATTCCACAATGAGATTATAGCTCTAATTAGTAGTATTAGAACTGACATTTGTAACACATCAAACTACATTTTTGCATTAGCTTCTATAAATAAAATATTTTCATCAACTTTACATTTGCCTGTGTGGCAGATGTACTGATTATTCTGCACTTGTCTGGAAAACACTTCAGAATCTTGATATGGAGCCAAAATATGCATGGAGACAAGTAAAGTGCCAATTGCAACATTTTTTTGCCAGCAGCTTCCTTAGTCAAGCAAATCACGTACCATTCTATCAGCACTAAAATCAGACAGCTTGAGACTCTGCTACCATTTTAAAACTTTCCCTTAGCAAAGACACTGTAGTGGAAAATCCCCAGCTCAGAGGTGGGGATAGAGAAAATGTAATCATTTACTTGTCACTATGTGTGCCTGTAACCAGGACCAGCTTTCCAGGTATTCCAACCCCCAATTACAGGGCTCAAGCGTGGAAAAGGATCAGAAATATATTAAATAGATTAGAAATGAGACTGTTTTTCATAAAAGCACATAGCTACAGCACAGCTACATAGTAACCCTCAACAAACATGGTTTGTTAAGTTCTGTGCAAGCAGGGGAATAATGATGTTTTTGCATGTTCACCTTTCATTCCCCTCTCTGATGGAACCTTTGGGCCCTCTGAAATAGCTGAGACAGAAAGACAACACTTTTGGACAAATATCACAGGGTAAGGCCAGGGCATGGCTGATCTCTGAGGTGCATTTCTGTGACAATGTAGCCTAAACACCTGAATGACCCATGTGTCATATAGCTACCTGTCCCCTCTTTCCAAGTATGTACTTTCCCGCTGCTGATGGTCAGTTAGTCTCTATGTTCTAGTAAAATAATGATAACAGCAAACAAAACTGGATCCTGGAGAGAAATTTTTTCATATCACAGTCTCCGTTATTTCCAGAATTAAATCCCAATAAGCATTCTCTTGAGTGACATTTTGCCTCCCCCAGTTTAATTTTATAGCAGAGTTCATTAGACTCACAATGTGAGTGCTTTTCCTGCTTTTAACCCATTCACTCAAAAACCCCAACTCTTCTTTCAGCTCAGGCTGGCTGTATGCTCTGGGTTGAACTATGGCTCAACCCAGCCCAACCCACCAGCAGCTAACACAGCCTTTCTGAGGAAGAGTTACTGATTCCATTGAACACTGCTAGGCCTCCATCAATAAAGGCACAGGAGATCTTCCATGTCTCTCTAGGAAGGATTGTGGCAGGTGATTTGCTTAGCTGTGGTGACAAAAACCCAGCAGGTTGTTTCTAGAAGGATAATTCCTACACAACATGGTAATACCAGCACAGACAGAGTAACCCAAGGGTTCCGACAACGGTCACAGCCAAACTCAGATCTGCCAGCTCAAGTGATTGGAATTACCAGTCTTCTGGTCTGCTGGGCCACCAGAAAGCACTTTCTTAGTAGCAGAAATGTTGTTTGTTGCTGAATGGAACTGTTTTGTTTTTTAGCTGCACCAGTCCATAGGCCACTACATTAAAACCAACAATGACCAACTCAGTTCTGCATTATTTTGAGATCTCTAGGCTGTAGTTGCCATGTTCAAATACCAGTTGGTGGCGTCCTGCACAAGAATCGGGTTGCTAGAAGGAGTGTTGACCATAGCTGGCAAATCCCTCTGCAGTTGTCTGCAGCACACCTGAGGTAAACCTACCACTGATTTTAATTTGTTGTAGAGCACTGTACTGACATCAAGTCAGGTGTTTCACAAAACATCTGTTCCATGAACAGCTCAGCCACCACTGTATGAGGAATGGGCCAAACTGAAGACGGAGATAAGATTTGTCAGGTGTTCATTGATTTGGAACCTAAGGCAGATGAGTTAACCTGAGAAGATGATCTCATTCTTTTAATCACCCTCTATAAGACAAACATAGTGATTGTGTCTGAGATTGAACTTTTCAAAATATGGCCCCTCTTAGCTGTGAGAATTTGCAGACTTGATTGCAATGCTGGAGATGATGTAAGAGCTAAAGAACTGCTGGATTTCCCCTGGTGGCATTTCAAGTTTTGCATACACATGGCTACAGTTAGGATAAAGCCCCTGGAAAATTAAAGTCATTAAGCTGATACTAAGGTTTTCAGCTGAACCTGTCCCCATTACATGTTACACACATGCATTATGGAGAAAAAAGAAGTAAGAAAAGAGAACTATCAGTAAGCCTGACTTGTTATCAGAAGTTGCTGATTGGGTTTACAAAAACCATTTGTAAGTGGGTTATTATACGGCATTTCCTTCCCAGCTTCCCAGCATCTCAGTCATCACAGCCTTATGGATGCTTAGGACTGATTAATTAGTTAATGACATAGATTAATCAGGTGAGCACAAGAGAAGCTTCACATCTTTCACTTTCTTTTCTTCTGCTACGTTATGCAGTACATCCTATAATCTATCAGATAAGCCTGCCATTTTCTAGCAAGCAAAATTTCTCAAGTTTCTCAGGAAGAACCCACAGAGTGGTCCCATATTTAAAAAAAAAAAAAGCTGTCATACAGAAGTCATATAGAAAAAAAAAGCTTTAGAAATGTTTTCTCAGTTTAGCTAAGGCAGGTTGAACAATAAAAGAACCATTGCACATGAGAACCATGAATACATAAATAATAAAATTGCTACAGAATTAATAATAGATTTTTTTCAATTTCTTTTAACTTTTAATTCAAACTGGGCACATTTCTATGACCTTTGTGTAGTTTAAGCAAATGTTTAAATTTTGGTGCAGAAATTGGCAGCTGCCAGAATAATTTTTATGGCCATTATTCAGCATGGCTGGCTATATTATTATAATATTGTAAGCATGTTGATTCTGGGAAGCTAACAAAGACCTTCCATTTCTTAAAATGGCAGCTTGACTGTGAAATTAGGTAAAGAAAGTACATCAGCAAAGACGGTACTTTAAGCCACATATCGCTATTTCACAAATGTATGTTGTGATTTATTTTGCGTTTGCATCATACATACCCTCTCAGTTTATTTCTCCTTTGCAGAAACTTCCATGGAAACATTGTTTGTAACTGTAAATAGCATTACAAAACTCTATTTTCACTTAGTCCTGGCTCTTAGCCTGAAGACAGATGAAGACTTCAGTGAAAGAAGTGCTGAAGCAGATACAATTTTTCTAAAGAAACCAAATGACAAAGTCCACAGAGAGCATGACATTGAACAGTTTCAAGATGCTAAAATTTCCCGTGGGAGTGCCAAACCCACACAATCTACCATGATGTCTTCAGCATGGCATGCAGGTGACACAACTGTAACTATATTACAAAGGCACAAAATAGATCAGGTCAGATAAAACTGGTGGATTTAGTGAAATTTCAATTATTGATTTAGGAGGAATATTATATAGATCAAATTCCTGATTGGCAACTGCAAATTCATTAATTGCTGTAGTAACTTGTGCCAGCTACTTTAGATAGATAGATAGATAGATATGCCTACTTCACCAACACACTTGAATAAGGTAATACTTGGCACCTTCTGATCTCCATAGTAAGGAAAACAGGCAATCCACTAATTCACTAACATAAATTGCATATTGCTTCTTTGATCTGCTTAGCAATTCTCAGTCAGGTATTCCTGCACACTTCTAAACGGGGGCTGACTGTAAGATAATCCCATGATCTATTACAAACCAATATTTATTTGTGACCTTTTTGTTAACAGATTGGATTTGTGTATGTGTTTGAACAAGAACAACTGTCAAAGGACTTATACTTGGAATGAGTCAGCACTGAGTGTAATTCATGTGGTGCCTTCTTATTTTTAAAAACACACATCTAGATTTTTCAGTATCTGAGGCAGTGTGCTGAGGCAGCACAAATAATCTATTTTTCCTAGCAATGTACATTTTGTCACAATATAGGTGTATCAAGAGCATTGTATTTCTTTGTTTCTCTGTCTTTGAGAACATGATTTATTAAAGGAAAGCCTGATTTTACAGATACCCAGGACTTTGGGCAGTGGAAGGACACAAATCAATACATTAAACCACTGCAAGCTAAGAAGAGATCTGAGACTGCAAAGTCACAATTATTTATAATAGAACAGTAGTAAAAGAACATTATTAAAATAGATGCTTTTTGAGTTAAATGCATGGGGAGATCATGTATCTAAAGTTATGCAATAATCTTATTGTGAAACAGTGGATCATCCTGAATTCAAACAAGACTTGCAAGAAGCAGAAGAAAGTAAATCTGGCATCAGTTTCTCTCTGTCACGCAAGCATTTATATATGAAAAATGAGAAGTACCCCAGAAGAAAATAGGGAAACATTGGAGACCATGGCTGTCTTTATGACTGGCATTCTCTGGAGTAAACAAAGTCACTATAACTACTGATATGATTAATATATATGTGTATATATATTTAATATTCACATTTATTGAGCACTCCAGAACTGAAATGTGTTTAATCAAAAAAGTGAGATATTCTTGATAAATTTATGCTTGAGAATGATAATTTACATTCAGTCTTTTAGCTAAACTTGATCAACACTGACAGGTAACTGATTCTCCTTATAAAGGAAGCATGAGAGAGAGGGAGAATCTATCCTAAGTGATTTGGTTTGTCTGTGATAGTTGCTACTGGAGAACCTAAATGAACAGGTAATGTTTATAACCTGAGTGTGTGAACTGGCACAGGCAAGACTAAGGAACAACCACAGATGAAATGCAAAGAGTAAATTTAATTTTATTACCCCACCAGCCAGGGTATCCCTGATGAAGCAACCTGGCAGAGGCACCAAAAAGCTTGGTCCATGCAGAGGATCAACTAAACTGCTGTTTCCACCTGCTCTTCAGGGATTCATGCAGGTGTAGTTTATTACTCTGCTTGGATCTTTCCCACAGCAGAGTAGAAAGAAAGAAAGAGAGAGAGAGAGAGAGAGAGAGATCACCAGTCCTGGTTCCAGCATCAGTGTCAGGCCAGAAACTGGGATGTCCAGGATCCAGGGGCACACACTCTGGTTTCACGGGGGTGCTGTCCCAGAGGTATAAGGCTCTTGCATTTTCTTAAGTCTCATACACAGAGCAAAGTGGCCTTGAATGCCCTTGGGTGATAAATTTCATCCAAAAGTCATTGCATGACCTCATCCAGGCCCTTAAATAACCACTTTGACCCCACTTCTTATGTACATTTGAAAGGTGATTTACTTTATCATATATAAAAGATGCTGTCTTGCTCCATTCATCTACCAGACTGATGCAGCAAAAATCAGAAGGACTGGCTTCTCTGAGAAATCAGAATTCTACATTCTGCCCCATCTCAATACTGTCTGTCATGACAGCCCACATAAGGTAGGACACAACCTCACGAGAGAAAATCTCTATTATTTAAGACCACACTGCTTACTGATGAATCCCAAAAAGCCATACAAAGGCCGAAGGATTTTTGTTTTCCTTCTAACAGCGCCTACAGTAAGAGCAGAACAGGCTCCCAAACATGTAAAACAGGGACCAAAGACAAGCGTTTCCAATGCTCTCACTTGAAGCTGGTCTCCAGAGAAGATAAAAGGCTGTCTGAGAGCAGTCCAGTTTAGGAAAAACAGTAACCAGTCTCTAGAAGAAAAATTTCGAAGTTAAAACCAAATCCTACTGGATGGAGGATTTCACTAGGCTTTCTCCCTTGCCCAGAACTCACTGTGCATGAGAGTGTCAAATTAGGTCTACAAAGAAGTTTTTGATCATTCATTTCAGTCATTCCCAAGTCTTCATATTTCAATTGACTTGGTTAGGAGAGACACAGCTCCCAAATTCCTCACAGGACCCCCAATATCTCTCAGTATACATCATTCTCAATTCTTTTGTGTTGTGCTTTGGGGAGACACAGGGCAGTAAGGCACGGGCAAGAGCTTCTCAGTGAAGACAGAGCCCATGAATGTATGGGCTGAAGTGGCTGCTTATGAATAGAAGAAAATAGATGGATAAATAAGCCTCAGCATGAAGGCTAGCTCCATCTTGTAAGCACCTGTGGAGGGGGGCATCTGTAGTGAGTCCACAGACCATGAAATCACTTCAGCAAGGCTGAAGTTTTACCTCTGAGAGTGCCCAAAGAGGAGCAGTGACCTGGCTTGCAATATGAGCAGGACCGTGAAAGGGCACTCACAGACTATCTTCTGCCCAAGTTTATTATCCCGCCTCCAGCTCCACTCTCACAATGGACATGGCTATTCCCGGGCAACCTGGAGGATAGGGGAAACTTTCACCTAAAGGTGCTTGAATAAACATGTAAGAGGTTTTACACTCCTGCTCACAGTCTGCTCTTATTATCTCATCCCTTAGTTACTTTTATTGCTTTTATATTTTCTTCTTTTACTTCTTCTTTATCTTTTTAGCTGTTCTTCCTAACAATATTCCTTTGTTCTATCTAACATAGGTATAAATATGGTTGGTCTATCAAATATGAATAATTGTCATTTATGATAATGCAGAATTATAAAATTCAATAATATAGATCCTGCATTACTGTGAAAGTGTATCGATTTCCATATTTCATACTTTTTGAATATAGAAAATATTTCATATTTATATATTTATATAAATAATCAGAAAATTATCTGAATAGATTCTAATATCTGGGACAATTCTTGGAAGTGATCTAATACAAACCTAATGGAGATATAAAACACATTCAGCTCTGGATCTTTGAGAGTTTTAAAAAGTGTATTTCTACATATTTAGCCTCATACCTGCCTTCGTGGTTTTTGGGTTGTTCTTGTTTTTGTTTTTTTTTTTAACTAGGTCCACAATGTATTGTCTAGGAAAACAAATCCTTTGCAAATCTATGAAATTTCTGCCCAGTTTTAATTTATCTTTCATCTTCTTTGAGGTAAACTCCCAAAACAAATCTGCTGGACTCTTGGCAGAAGGTCATGTCCTTTGATTAGCTACTAAATTTTGACTTAGGACCAAAGCTTCAGGAAATACATTTTTAGAAGTTTATTTAATGAGATTTTATTTACATTAAAATGAACAGAAGGAACACACACTATGAATTGCTTAAAAAACTAGAGAGGAAAGATGTCTCATACTTGTATATCCTTCACTGAGACAAGCATAATCTCATTTCCAAATCCTAAAAGTGAAATACAAGCCAAGTTATTCTGAATCAAGTAATTGTGTCTGTATTTAACACTAGGGAATTCCTGAGAAGAATAAAACTAATTAAGCTTAGGAATTTAATGGCCAATAAATACCTTTTCTTCTTGGGTCTCCTTCGGCTTTTGTGTATCAGCTCACTGTAAATTCCAAGGCTGAGCACTAGATGGTTAATTAATTCTGCAAAGAGCAGTTTTAGCCAGCCTTTCAGAAAGTAAGGCTAGGATTTCAAAGGAGCCTAACCATTTATGTACTCATCACCTAATGGATGTCAAAGGGGGTTAAATCCCTTAAAGATTCCTACAGGGAGCGGAGAAACAGTAGGTCTTTTTGATACAATAGTAATAATAAAAGTCTTGTTCCAGGCAGATATACAAACACAAAATATTTATTAGTCACCAGTGATAAGTTTTTTGCTAAAACTGCAAGCAAAATGAATTCTGATTCTTTTAATATTTTACTGGGGAACTAAGAAATCCCTTGTAGACAACAAGGAGCTCTCCTGGATACCATTAAAAACATTCATACGAATAGAGTTTGAAAATTTTAATTCAATAAAAAAGTAAAACAATATGCACAGCACTACACAGAATGAAAATAGATCTTTCCTGACCTTTCAGAAGCAAGGACAGAAGTCTTCTGGATGGCTGTAATACACTCCCATCACACCATAAATCAAGACCACCTTGCCAGACTTACTCTTCCCATTTTGATCTACAGAGGCATGCAAATTTTTTTAATACTTAAACCTGAAAAAACCTAAAAGAGGAAGGATCCTGAATGTACTTTAAAAAATCTGAGTATTTGAACAGTCCCTTTTGGTTTTGGTAGTGAGATCTGACAATACTGACAATCTGAATTCCCTGCCTTGCACAACTCCGAAAAAAGAAACAGGCCATGCTACTTTATTGTCTGTCTGTGAAGTTGACATTTCTTTTTACATTTTATTTTGTTCTTGACTGTTCAGTTATTTGTGTTAGGAGAAAAATGGTATCATTTCTATTTACAGGCAATTCATTTTCAATGGAAAAAAGATAGTGAGATTACAGCATGAAAGAAGTAGGCAATTTCAAATTAAAATGCATTTGAACTGAAATGTTTCTCTAGCTATGGAAAGGTTTTTTACCATTAACATTGATGAGAAAGGAACATATCTATAGATACAGGTTCCATCTGAATGAACTGACACAATATAGGTACACCACAGCAAATTCTAAGCCAGCACGTTTGCATAATAAAAACACTTTAGCTGTATCATAGATCTTCGCTGTTGTTGCCATCTCACTGGAACATACTGGCAATATACTTCAACATTTCATGTAGACACTCTCACAAAAGCTTCACAAAGTCAAGAAATTGAATCTTGCACTGACTGTCAGAAGGTGATGAAGATTCTTGAAACAGTAACAGCAGCTACTGGGTTTTTTCTATTCCAGAAATCCTAAACACAAATTCTGATGTTAAAAAGGTAGTCAATAATGATGTGTAAAGAACAGTGCAAAGGACACTTCTACAAGTATCTAACAAGTGTCTAACAGCTAACTGGAATGTAAATACAGTTAGGGTTTTTAATATCCTTAAAAAAATGTCTGGAAGGATTCCACGCTTGTAAGTACCCTAAGCCATTGTGCTTTCCATCACATAGATGGCTCTGCTTCAGTACCTGTGACTTTGCACATGTTGCCTTTGGTCAGCATTCCATTGGACAGCCTTCAGGTGCTGGCCAGCTTTGGACTTTGGACGTTTTTAGTCATGACAGACTATGACATACCAAAACCCTGTTTTTCTTAATATTCATTACACTGCTAACTTTAGTCTGCTGCAGATGAATATTTTCATGGGCTCACCCTTGTACACCTCACTTCTGCAGAGTGTGTGTGGCATTGGATCCGAGCAGTCTTCCATATTTAGAGCAGATGCAACACTATAGATTGAGCTCTTTATATAACTTGAGTTCGTAATCCTGTGTCCAGATGTGAAATTGATAGTCAAGATAACTTTCTTTGAAGAAGTAAGCCTTCGAGTTCTGAGTACAGTTCTACTTCTGCCTCAGAGCAGAAGTAAAAAAGTCAGAGAAGGACCTAGGCAAGAAAAAGTGCATATTCTAGTCCAAGTGAGGAACCAGAGTTGTAGCCTCAAAAGAGGAAGAAGATGCACACCTAAAGAGATATAGTAAAAGGGTATGATTTATTTGAACTAGGGAGGTAAAGAAAGTACCTCCCTGTGTCCTTATTAGGGTTCTGTATGTACTCTTTTCTAGGACTAGATATGACTTCCAGATAAACCCCTGGAAATCATAAAGTCCCATTTATTTCTGTGGAAGTCTTGCCAGTTGACAAAGTACTAATTCAGGGCTTTTACATTATGGGGCACTGTTCCACAGTGTAGCAAACTAGAAGTGGTCCCTAGCAGATGGATTTCTATCCCTGCCCTTGGCCTGGATCCTTTGCCTTGTAAGCATCTAGTTTTCATTAACTTGTTATGTCTCAAATTGTTGGTTTTCTTCTTCCTCCAAATCTTTATTTATTTCAACAACTTCTTCCTGTCCCCCTACCCTTATATGCGAATCAATTTTGAGGAGGAATGTTTGTGCAGATGATTTCCTCAGTTGTTTGGCTTCCTCCATCTCTTCCCAATCTACTTTGTTATTTTATCCTTTTACCTAATTATTATCAGAGTATGCTCAGGTCTTTAGCAAAAGTCACGTGATAAATGAAGTCAGGAAATGAGTATTAACAAAATCACACAATCAGAAAACTTACGTTTTGATAGAAAGCAGAAAGAGTTTCTTTGAGGAAAGACATTGTGTGACTAACATATGACAGTTCCTAACATGCAGGGAAGTGACACAGCTTTCCAAATCAAAAGAAGTCCAGTGTTTCACAAAAGGTTTCACACAAATCTAAATGCAGGACTTAAAAAAATCCAGATCCTGCTTTTATTTTTAGACACATATGAGATAAATGGTTGGTCATTCTGTCCATGAAGGTAGCTTGAGTGAACTTCAGAGGAATGTGCAATACCATAACACCTCAATTCGGTATTTCTTCCCACCTCTTGCAGATGCATTGGTGATCCATGCCTTGAGTCGTAAGAATTTATCCCTTACTCATTTATGACTCGATATAATTGTTATTCCTATATATAGTACTTTTACACACTTACTAATGTCTTGCCAGAAGTTTGTCTTGTGGCAGAGTGTTCCAAGTTGTCTTTATCCATTCTGTTAATAATGTTTTTGCTCAGTTTTAGGGTTTTTATTGTGCAGTTTCAGGATAAGCAGCTGTTATCTGAGCTGGGGCCTGGTGCAGGAACACTCAGCTCTCTATTATACACAGATGTAGTTATTCTCAGGACAAATGTTGAACAGTAAATTGGTTTGTTGAATTGCTTAATAGAGTTGTGCAATAGTGTATAACACTGGCTAGCTCTCATTTCTCACTAGTTTTACATAAGTAAAGTATCTCAAACTTAATTTTCAATGAAGTTAAGTACAGTTGTGGAGAAACAAAGGTATGTAGTTACTTATGTTTTAAGACTATGGAAAGACATTTTATTTTATAGGTCAGACACAAAGGGAGATATCTGTCATTATATTTCCTGGGGAAAAACCCACAATAATGTATTTTACAATGCTGCCTTTTTACCTTTTATCATTTAACCTCAGTAGCTGTGGGTTTTATCGTTTTCATTTCCCTGGCAATTTATGTCCAGTCATATGGAGGAACTCTGTGAACACTATTAAAAAATGAAACCTTTCTGGATTACAGTGAAATTTGTCATTATCCATCATTCTTGTTATTATATATATTATATATATAATTATATATATTATATATATAATTTTATATATATAGTATAATCTCCATGCAATCAAAGAAGAAACTGACAAAGCATCTGTGATTAGGAGAGACAAAACTACTTGAGTTTACCTCCTAATTTGTTCTGTCTAGTTTTCTCTTAAAAGAACATAAGTGCTTCTCTTTCTCCTTGATTTTCTTTTCACTTGCTGATGTCTTACACAAAAGACCAATGTCTTAATCCCCATATTTGCCATAGTCCCAGTGACCCAAATCAGGCTTTTGACTCTAGCCTTGAGCAATAGCTTTTGATTTCAGCCCTTACTTTGTGTATTAGCCTGCTTGGTACTCTGATTTTTTTGGAATAAAGGATAATAAAAATACAGCATTTGTAACTTAGTTCCTGTTTGTGTTTGGCTAATGATGAAAAACTAATCTGATAGTAAGATAATAGTTTCCACAGTAGCAACATTAATTATAGTAATTTTAATATACTGTATCACACCTATCACATAAAAACATATTCATGCAGAAATGCTCTCTTTAGTTCTTTTTTACTCTAAAATGAGCTGGCAGCTGTGAGTAGTTAGTTACTTATACACACAAAGGTAAAGTAATATAAAGATATCGACACTGAAAACCAAAACAAATTATTCACTTATAGGGAGATTGTATCAGCACAGTAGCTTTCATGAGGCTTGATGAAGTTTCTCTGCTCAATAATTTAGTTCATTAAGAGGAAATTCAGGGCAACAAAATGCAGCCTTGCCATGTCTGTGTCAGCAAGGTCCAACAGCCACTTTAGGATGTGGGAAGTGATTCTTCTCTCCTTTGTGCTGAACACTGAGAAATCATTCACAGACAAGCAGAGGATCTGGGCTTAAAAACTGGCAGTCCTGCAGTACCCCTGGCAGCTGCAGGATAGGGTCTGCCAAGGAAGGAATCCTTCTTGGGTCTAGTGCCTGCCAGCATGATACAGCAGCAGCTGAAATTCCATTTTCTTCAACTGGGACCTTCCCATTTGTTCAACATACAAACTACAGCAGCACACTCTTGAAACTGAGCCTAAACAGGAGGCAAATGAGGGAGATTTCAGTGTTTATCAGAGATGTGTGATATATGACACCTGCATTCCACAGGGCTTTTTTCATCATTTCACTTAATGTACACTTTAACAACCCATGGTTTGCTTTGAGTATCAGCTTCCAATGAACTCCAAAGGGTTCAGACTCCAAAAATATTAAAATATGTTTTGATATGAATATGAATTCCATATCAGGAAACCTAGTCCACAGAATAAGCCTGGATAATTTAATGAGACAGGAAGTAATAAAAAACCAGTGACTGGATTGTGTATGCCTGTTTTATACTAAAAGGACTATACACTTAATCTCTATTTAAGCAAGGTGAAAGAGTGACATAAATAAAACTTCATGTTTCATATCACAAAACTGTCAGGTTGCCTGCTTCAAGGAATTAGAGCTTAGTATGTTTAATAGGATTTATTAAGGGTTTGAACAGTCTCGTGTTGAAATAAAAAGTATTTCCCAGACTTCATAAAGTTTATATGGTTCTGGCCTTTAGATGCCTCAAGTTCTAGTCATAATTTTTGTGAAACATGTTGACCATGGCTAGCTAACTGATTTCATGTACTGTGTTACCGACAGACAATTCTGCTTAAAAAAATTACTAATTAATCACCTTTGAAGCGGGGAGGTGTTTTGCCAACACTCTTAGAGAAATACTGTTTCATTTAGTTAGGCTCTTTGTTATATTGTAGAATTAAGGCTTTGTTTTTACCCAGGTTTTGTAGCATAGCATCAGATTTGGCCAGAGACACTATATATTTTTGGTTTGATCATACCAAGTTTAACTTAATTGCAGCAGTAGAAAGGGACCTTACGGTTATGTTCCTCTCCCAATTCTTAGGTAAATGAGAATTGAGTTGAAGAATGTGATTTCCTTCCCAGCAGGGGAAAAATACTACTTTTAGCCATTTGAATAGTTACAGTGATACAACTTTTGCACTCAGAAAAGGACTAAAGAATTTCCTCTGCATGTCTCCAGAAGCAAAAGAAGTGAGAAGGGATTGTTCTGCATGCAATTAAACACTAATGAGTCCTAACAGCTGAAGCAGCTTTTCCTATTCATTGATTTACAGATTAATACAGATTATTGCTAAAAGGGGTAATCCTGAACATTTCATGACCTCCTGCATAGTTCAGGCAAAGAATTTCAGTTATTCTTGCCCTGTGCTCTGGGAAGTCACTTCGTACTTGCAAAGAACCAAAAGAAAACACATAAAAATGTATTATTATGGAACCACAAGCAACTGAATGATTCTTACAATTCAGTCATCTAATTTGCAAATGTTTGAAAGATAAACCAATGGATAATAAAACCTAGTTTTGCCTGAAGTCTGAAGTAGTCATCAAAAATGTCTGTTCTACTGCACAATAATCTGCTGACAGCTCTTGCTAACTGAGTTGCCAAATGCAAACCCTTCCAGGACCAAAAAGGCCTGCAGCTTTTTTTGGTTGGTTGGTTGGTAGGGGTTTTTTTGGGTTTGTTTGTTTTGTTTTGTTTTGTTTTGTTTTGTTTTCCCCAACAAATATGAAGAGTGTAATTGTCTTTCATCTGATGGGTGGGAATCTTTTGGGAAATTGCTCCTCTGACATAACACCATAGTACAATAGAAAACAATTTTTCTATCAAAATCATCCATTTGCTCTTGTCCTGACAGATAACCGAAGTGATAGGGATCCTACTCTCTAATTCTTGTCCTTAAAATATCTGCATTTTCAAGGCATAATTGTATTAGTAGCATAACTTCATCCATTATTAACCAGCATTATTTTTTGTGATGCTAAACTAAATTTTCTTGCCTATTAGCATTTACTCAAATGCTACACACAGCTTGGCGTCCTCAGAAAAGTTGCTGAGGGTGCCCTCTACACCAGTGTTCAAGCTGCTAACAAAGATGTGAAACATTGCTGATGGAAGAAGGGAAAACACAAACCATTGGTAGAGAAGAAGCAAACCTACTGCAAAGAGTGTAGTGGTTTCAGTTTAAGACACATTCTTCATAATATGCGTCGTTAAACCTAAGTGGCCTGTTAATCAGTGAATTTTCTGCCACTCAAAAGCAGCTTTGCACTACAAAAAAAAATTTTACAGATATTTGAAATATTTGAAACACATATATAAATTACAGCACAAAAATGAGATTTATATGTAAGTCTCGTAGACCATTGTGCTTCTGTATTTGATTACAGATCTGATGGTAATGAGTCCATTTCCTATCCCAGGAGGAATGAGAGTTCAATGCCAACAGAGAATATAATGGAAACTCAGTGAAAAAGGGGTGTATTAAGACTCAGACACCAAAAGAGAATACAGTATTTGTTAAAAGCAAGGCAAAAAACCCCCAGTTATTCCTAAGCAAAAGCAGGTTTTCATTACAACTTTCAAGGCCTTAAGCTTCTGTGCACCACAAGACCTAATGGCATGTTCATTTCTTTTGTTTTAATGAGTAATATCTTGCTTTCCTAGCTGTCTCTTCTTCATTCCTTTTCATTCTTTCAGTTCCATCTCTCTACTAGCTCCTAGAGAAATCTTTGAGGTGGCTGTTAAAATGGCTTGAGATCAGCAGATAGAGCTGACAGAGGACCTTTTCCTGTCCTCTCCTTCTCTTGAAGAGCAAACAAGACAGTCCATGCTCTGATCCTGTCCTGCTGAGCACAGCAGGAGTATATTTATGTCCTAGTTCTCCTTCAATTTTCTTTCAATAATTATACGAGGCAGGTTAATTAAAACCAAGCCTTTTGTACATAGCATTAAGTAATGTCAATGATGTCCAAGCATATCTATTACAGAAACACTGGAAAGTTGCCAGGATATCACATGGAGCTAATTTAATGTGTCACTTACAGAGAACGAGTAGTATTGTCATAGCAACAATGCAGCACAGTATCAGATTTGACATTTTGCAATGCCATGATGCTGTTAATACCCTGTGAAACACATCAGTTGGATAGGGAAGGTAGTTGAAGAATAACAAGAAGTTATTCTTTACACCTGTGTATTTTTTGAATACAAAGATATTCCAAATGACTAACAAATAAAAAAAAAAAAAAGCCTAAGAAGGAGGCCCGTCTACTGTCTTTTATAATAAGTGGTGGTAAGAATTTTAATGTATATGAAAAGCAGGTATGATTCTACAAATACTTAAAGCTTTTGGCTTTTAATGTATTTATTTTTATGCACAAGCTATAGTAAAGTATTCCACAGAGTTCAGAGGGGCAGTTCTCTCAGTGTGGACTATACAAGAAATTACTCATCTTTCTCACTTGGAAGTTTTCTGAAGGGAATCCTTGAGAGTCCATGCTCCTTCCACAGTCAGTGGAGGGACGGTGTCTGTCCAGAGGCAGCTCAGATCACTGGAATCACTCAGATCACAGTAGCAAAACAGTTGCATCCTGCAGATAAATTTTGCCTTAAACAAGCTGGTTTTGAACTAAAAGACAAGCTGCCATTAAGCAATAGATCCTGCAGAGGCAGGGTAGAGGTTTTTTCTCTGCTGGTCTCTTTCCCACACCGTGATCCACCACTGTGCCGACGCACAACTCAGGAAGTTTACTGAGGAGCTTTGTCCAGGCACACACAGATGCACAGACAGTCACACTCTCACCCCCTCCTCTTGGTGCTGCCACTCTTCTAGAATCTTCCAGAAATAAGACTCTGCATGGCCAGAACTCCTAGTGGAGTTCTGGGGCATTTATGGGGAGAACCAGGGTTATAAAACCCCAATTTCCGATCTGTATCTGGGTCCCCACCCCCAATAGACCAGGGCTGAATATCACAACCACACACCACGATCACCCACAAACGACTGGAGCCTCTTTTAGGGTGATCACACCCTCCAGAACAGCTATATGCCCCTTTCTATTTTTTCCAGTTATGATTTCAATGGAGTTGTTCATTGTTATATCAGTTATTCAATGCTGTTTTGCTTTAATACACCCCAAAGGATCTGTTAACAAGGAACCTGGTTGCCCTGCCTTGGAGGCAAATCTCAGCAGTCACCCTCTCTGAGGTACAGAGTAGAAGCAGAGCAATGGGTCTCTTAATTTAGATGCCTGACTTGGGTGTCTAAAATTAGAAAGGTGTAACTTCAGAAAACAGGGATTTGGATACAGGAAACAGGAATGTGTTTTCCTGGAGGCCTTAACATATCTTACAGTATTTGTTGACGATTCTTTTTTTAATTCCTGTTTGAAATCCAGAAATATCAGAAGTATTTTTCTAGGTTTTTACTGTGTTGAATGACTTGTTGAATACTCACTCATGATGTACTCCAAAGTGTTAGGTCAAAGTAAGTACTGTTCTCTTGCAAATTGCCATGAATGATTTAAAATAAAGGTCCAAATAATTCAAATTTAATCATAGAATTAGGCTCTGGAGTAACAGTTGTTCTGTACATGTGTGTTTGCATTAATGATATGGGCCTTACATATTTCAGATAAAGTTTTACAAGTCTTTTGATTTAGTACTGCATCGTCCTGATTAAATAGTTGCATACTCTACAATACAGAGCTCATGTAGAATGAGTCAAAAATTGGCTGGTGTTGCTCAAAAAGTAGCTGTCTTTGGGGAAGTCATCTTTGGGAAAATCACCAGTGAACATGTCTGGGTTTTCTAGAGATTGGAAGCCTGCAGCTGTTCTGCATTTACACCAACAGTGTACAGATGGCATAATGATTTTGGAGTGGGTTGTCTAGCTGGCTTTGTGACTCAGGCTTATTTAAAGAATAAATGCTATAATAAGGAAACATACAGCGTTAAAAATCTAGCAGTGGGAGCTTGTGCATCTGCTGAGAGTGGAGAAATGTATTGGGAACAGCCCTGCCTCTGGGAGGACTATGTGTGCACTTATGTGCACTTGAGTGCAGTGTTACAGCAGCATTGCTCTCCTGACCTGCAGGTTCAGAGGATGTGCTGTGGGGAAATACAGGTTTTGTCTGCTTAGATTTTCATGCCATGAAAATAGATCATATAGGGCGTAGAGAGTGTGAAGAAAGGCATTTAAAGAACAATATAACCATCAGGCATAGGCATCATGAGTTCACAGAGGGAAATTTATGGTCATTTAATTTGGTGTCTTTCTAAAAGAAGTTCACCTGTGTAGTGGGTGGAGGGAAGGCAGTGGATGTAGTTTTTCTGGGTTTTAGTAAGGCTTTGGATACTGTCCTTCACAGCATCCTACTGGGCGAGCTGTCCAGCAGTGGGATGAGCAGGTTCATGGTGTGCCAAGTGAAGAACAGGCTGGATGGTAGGGCTATGTTTTGGATTTGTGCTGAACACAGGGCAGATAATATAGAGATGTTTTTGTTATTGCTGATCAGAGCTTACACAGAGCCAAGGCCTTTTCTGCTTTTGTACTGCGATGCTGGCAGGGAGGCTGGGAGGGCCTGGGAGGTTGGGGGGAGACAAAAAATGGACAGGTGGACCCAAATTGACCAAAGAGGTATTCCAGACCATATGACATCATACTCAGGATATAAAGTGTGGGGAAGAAGAAGAGGGGGGGATTATTTGGAGTGATGGGGTCTGTCTTACCAAGTCATTGTTACATTTGATGGGACCCTGCTCTTCTGGAGATGGCTGAACAGCTGCCTGCCCATGGGAAGTGGTGACTTAATTCCTTGTTTTGCTTTGCTTTTGCTTTCCTTATTATACTTTCTTTATCTCAACCCATGAGTTTTGTAGCTTTTACCATTCCAATTCTCTCCCTGATCCTGGGGAATGGGGGACAGAGTGAGAGGCTGCTTGGGGCCTGGTTGTTGGCTGGGGTTAAACTACAACAGCACTGTTATCAAGTTTGATATGAATTATATTCCCTCCTAAAATTTTAATAAGTGGAGAGTGCTCACATCAAGGGTTTGGTTGAGTGATTAATGTATCTGTAAATTAAAATGAATGTATTGTGCTTGCTTTATTCATGTTAAATAAGGAATTCTCAGATGTTATTTTTGGATAAATAGGAGTAATGTGAGTGCATCATGCTGGCATTCCCAAAACCTGTGCTGTCCTTGGAGGTTCTGTTGATAGAAACAGGTCTGCAGGGAAGATTGCCAGAGACATCCACGACAGCAGGACACATGCAGGCATTTTCAGGATTTTGTCAGAACACTAGTTGCAAATGCTTGGTTTTGTTTATCATAATTGAGTGTTCACAAAAGTGTTAGACTCATAATTAAATTATAATGACTTTGATCTAGGGTTCATAGTTACTTTGCCTATCAAAGAACCTTGCACCATTTGGAGCTTGAACTAATAAGGAATTTATCTTGTGACCTACCCAGGAGTAGACCCAGATAACTACTCTGCTTTTTACTTTTCTCTCTCTTATCCAAAATTAATTTCATCATGATGTAATGGAAAAACTACTTATGGAGAAGTCAACTGTTGGTTAATTTCCATATTCATAGTTGAAATGTCAAAATAATAGGTATGTGTGTTTTGTGATTTTCATATTATTTTGCCTTTGTTTTACTTTTAGTTTACAGTTTCAGATGATGTTGTGCACTTACTTGGCTGTCACAGCGTATTAAATTAAATTTAACTGATATTTAAATTCATATTAAATTAAATTAAATTAAATATTTTATTATTTAAAGAAGTTGGCAAGGAAAATGAATACAGTATTAGGGCAAGGATATAAGAATGGCGATGCTGAATTGCACCACAGGATCCTCTCTTGAGCAGGGGCTAGCAAGGGATGCTGAGGCTGAGAACAGGATAGGATAATGTGATTTTTCCACAGAATACTTTCTCTTTCTCCAGCAGCTGTTATTACGGTATCTATTGATCCCCCATGACTCTATAAAGACTGTCATAGGGAGTTAAAAGGGTTAATTTCAAATGTCTATATCTGTTGTCAGACAGTGCAGCTGGTTTCACTGGAGAAATAGACATAGCTCTGTGCCATTACCTTTTCTGCAACTGCCCATGGGCCACCTCCTTCTGGAGCAGGGTGTTTGTGAATTCAAAAGGAATAATGACTGAAAAATTTTGAACAGTGATCTCAGAAGATGACTAGAATATATGACAAAAGTATAAAACAATGAAATGTTGTTCGGAAGCTAGAATAGGACTGTTGCACATAATAGCAACAAGGCAGTATTCAACTTAAACTGAAAACTTGCAAAGCAAAAATTGCAAACTTCATGCAGTACTGTGACTGTGGAACGTGATGACAAAGTGCACACCTCAAATCAAGGACATATTAAGGTTTATACAGAGGTAGCATATACAATTGGAGGTCACAAAAATACCAAGTTATAACAGTAAAGGCTGAGGGTTCTGCACCCCAAATGCTATGTTCAGTTTTGGGACTCTCACTACAAGACAATGAGGTGCTGGAGCATGTCCAGAGAAGGAGATTGTAGCCAGGTGGAGCTTGGCCTCTTCTTCCAGGTAACAAGCAAAAAGACAAGAGGAAATGGCCTCAAGTTGCTCCAGGAGAGATTTAGATTGTATATTAGGGAAAATTCCTTCACCAAAAGGTTTGTCAGGCACTGGAAAAGGCTGCTGAAGGAAGTGGTGGAGTCACCATTCCTGAAGATGTTTAAAAGATGTATAGATGTGGTACTTGGGGTAGTGGGTTTAGTGGGGGACTTGGCAGCGCTGAGTTAGGGGTTGGAGTTTGATCTTAGACGTCTTTTCCAGTCTAAAAGTTTCTCTGATTCTACTGCAGAAGAGTTAAATGGTACACTTCAGAAATTATGCCAACACACATTGGGGCTCTAATGAGGGAAAGTCACTGAGCATCTGTGTGCTCTTGGACTTCTTGCACCTTTTTTCTCCGAAACATCTGATATTGGCTGTGCGAAGACACTAGATTAGACTAGACATATGATTTTCATGAATTTACAGCAAATTCCTGCCTTTTTGTCTTGAACTGTTATGATTACAGGCAGTTTGACACCAGGCCAGCAATATATAATGGCCAGAAATCGCTTACACTTGAAGAATTTGGGGCTGTTGCCATTTAAGAGAACAGCAGGAGGCACGGGCGAAGCTTTAGAACTTGCAGCACAGCGCGTCTGGAAGGAGGGATCGAAACACCTATTTGTGCAGACGCTGCACTTGGTTCACGTCAGCCTGGAAACAATCACAGTGCTCTGCTGCCTTGCTTGATAGTTCAGCTTCTTTTTGAAAACAAAAAGCCAAAAAACCCCCATAGCGGGCACAGGAGCCCAGCCGTGACGGAGCAGCTCGCAGCCCGCCCTCTCTCCCTCCCCACGTTCCCGTGCTCGGCTTGCGGGAAGCGCCGCCCGGAGCCCGGGCTGGCTGGCTCGAAGGGGGGCAGGGTTCTAGACCCCGCTACGGCGTATATATAACATATATGATCACATATAGAGAGAGATAGATGTATATAAAAGGGTACTTAGGCTGACCTCATAATGAGAAACGAGCCAATTCCTGCTTGCAAAGGGAATGTTTTCTGTGCAGGCACGCGATGCTCCTGTGCTGACTGTGAACTCTCAGTCAGACCCCGGCGGGGCGCGAAGGTGCCCGACCTCCCCAAAAGAAGAGACTGGCCCGGTGGTCCCTGGCCTATGCACCAAGCTGCTCACCTGCAAGAACGGACCATGCTCAGGCCCTGCCGGGTCTCCCGTGGCAGCATATTAGATCCCAAGGAGGAATGCTTTACAGGTAGGTTTTGTTAGCTATTATCTTTTGCATGTCTCTTTCCTGGGGAATGGGATAAACACAAAGGATGTGCCTGGTTAGTAACAGTGTTGTGCATAATGCAAAACAACAGCTTGGCTGGCTGTGCATTTTTATTGCATCGTTTTTACTGGTAATCTGTCGGAAATCTCCAATTTGTATTTCACTTGAGGAAAGGACACTATCAGATGTATCTTTGCGGTCTCTCTATGTTTCTGACAGTGTTAACTCCCCTGCCATTTGAGCTTTCTGCTGGCTTCCTAAATGCTGGGCCTGGCAATGGGTGGGAATAGCACTTGCATTCCTGGCCATACCTGGAAGCAACACTCGTTTTCCAGGACATTCATGCCCTGACGTGGCCTGCACCTTGAGAGCAAAACTGTCCTGCTCTAGCTCCTCAGATAGATGCCTGACTACAGAGGTGGACAGTAAAATCCCTTATTGAGGTAGCGAGGTGAGCTATGAATTAAGAGTGATTTATCAGTATCATTAAAAACTGATGAGGATGCATAATGAAACAAGCGCTAACATTAAGGACCTTTTGCAGATGATGCCACCAGCGATTTTTTACCACAGGGGTTGATAATGAACCCAGATTACCTAGAGGAAATGCGCACTGTCAAGGTCTAAGCCTGATACTATGACTGATAGATTTTAGAGCAGTTGGGCCAATTTATCGGTGACCAGCCTTTCAGGTGACAACCTTTTCAGCCTGTGCTTAATATTGAGCACACAGTCCAGTTTAGTCACTGAAATTTAAGGGTGCATGAGTGTTGTTGGATCATGACCTTAATACCTGTATAGTTCAATTCCCGCACAAAGCCCCTGAGGGTTACTTCTATGCTACCTCATAGGGATTTATGAAATTTAAATTTGGTACAACGCCCTGAAAAGGATAACATTTTTTATGCCTATGAATTTTATTGCCCTTGCATAGGGTATTTTACAGGCTTTTACAACAGATAAGACTTCTTAGTCAGAAGTTTCTAAAATGATTTTTTGGTTATACTCTTTGTCACAGTCCTGCTCGTCTAGTGACACAGTTACTTCTGGTATTGTATCATTTCTATTACACTCCAGTGATGAAACTCTCAAAAATATTTTCTTCACTCTAATCTTTGAAATAAAGCCAACTGGGTTACATTTCTCTCAGAAATTATGTTATAGTATTTCTGAGATAGGGTGATTTTTATTGCTGTTTTAAAGCCTGTTTATGTTTTGCCCATATAAAGATGAGGACTGTCCTCTACAAAGGTGAGTGAGTGTGTCATATGCTGTATTTATAGACACTTCCACAGGCTGTCAGCTGAGTTGCCATGGCTGAAGAGATGTTAAATTTTAAATCTCATATCTTATGTGGAATGCTAGAAACCACAGTGGGAGCTAGGAGTATTAGATGGAATTTTTTGGATAGAAGAACCCATTCCACCCTGATCCCTATCTGTGTTTAGAATCTGTAGCATCGAGAAGAGTGACTTAAGAGAGGGTGAACATGTCTTAAAATGTTAAGAGTCTGATTATGCAGGACTGTGCCTGCATGAAGAATCCTTGGTCTCATAACTGGTGTCACTGATGACAGGGAAATTATTTATGTGGGTTATGAACTATTTGTATAACAAAGAGTGTACAGTATTGGAGTCCCAACAATGTGGTAAAGCTGTCCCAGGAAAAATTCCTTCAGAAATTTTATTTTGCAATAGTCAATTAGATGACTTTTTTCTTTCTGAGTGCAATGAAACAGAAACTCCCTTCTTTGATGATGTACTCTCTGCTGATCCAAACAAGGAGGTGTGAAATTATTTATTGGTTCCTCAGCCTGTGTTTACAGGACACTGTCTGAACCCAAGATAAGTGATGGGCGCCTCATGTTCAGTACAGGGTGTTTATACAGCACACAGTGCTGTGTCCAGCAGTCTCTTCGTGGGCCACAGTCACTTCTGCAGCAAGCGCAGCCAGTGGCCAAATATCAGTGATACATGTTTAAGTTCTCTAGAAATAAAATTCTCAACAATGGGTGGTTTCTTTTTTTTCAAATAATAAAAACTTTGTCAAAGATTTCATCTCAATAGGTTGAAGTATTTTTTCACATAAAACACTTCAGCATGGTTTTGGACCAACTATTTAGAAAAATTTCTATTGAACATATTTGGAAAATCAGAATTTGTGGGAAATTGTTGCAAATTTATTGATTCACTAACATTTAGAAGATTTTTATAAAAGAAAAAAATCCATTAGCATTCACGTTTGGAATTACAACTAAGACACTGGACGTGCATGTTGCTGTATAGCAACATGCTCGTACCCTTTGTGTATGGAAAACTCTTCTGGTTAACTTTGGAGATTTGACCAGATTAGAACTTCATTTGATTTATGACCCTATTTTATTTTCTCATTTTGTTTTGAGTGTTTACAGATTAAATAAAATGCGTTATGTACATATAATTAGATGCAAATGAATGAATCAATCTTACATTTCAATGTCTTAGCAAAAAAAAAAAGTAAAAGTAACTTTCTTTGGAAAATCCCCAGTCTTGTCATTAAAACTGATCAAAAGTATGGAGGGTAATAAATGAGAATCTGAAAGTAGGTTTCCAAGTCCATATTTAGAGCTTTAATTAGTGACCTGGTTTTCAAAGGTGCTGAGCAGCTGTGTATGTGAATTCCACCAGAACGCTCAGCTGCCCAGTGCTTCCAGAAACACACCCGTTACTCAGGATCAGCAATGGGAAATTTTATAAACCCTTTCCCAAAATTATTTTAAGTTCATCCATTTTATTAGGTTGGTTACATGAAGTACTGTTGTAGGACATCCACATTTTGGCTCATGTCATCTGTCATAGATATCTAAGTTTTGGCAGAGGAAAGCCTGGCTTATGTAGTGAGGTCACTGAGGGACCCAAGATGTTGGCTGGCAGCATTGTGGCACTTTCTCTTGGCTGTGAACTGACTCTATTTTATGTTGTGAAGTTCAGTGAGTATTTTTTAAACAGAAACTGTGGTTTTGTTGCAGGTTTGGAAAATCCTGTTCTTAGCCAGAAGGTTTTTGTTATTTTCCACCTCATTTTAGATTAAAATGGTCTATCACTGGAAATACTGACAGATGTCTTTGTGTCAAAAGCCAGAAACAATATTTAAACATGATCTAAACAAGCTTAGCGAGCAAAGTATTTTGTTAATTTATCTTATTTCTTGTTTGCACTATATGTATTTCTCTTCTGCCTCCTGCAGTTTTGGAAAGTAGTTGGTAGTTTTCTATGTTTTTGCAGCATTTTGAACAAAAATTGGTCTTACTATTCCATAGTTTAACTCCGGTGCTCCTTGAGGCCACTAATTTACACATCATCACCTAGCAGAGTGCAAATAATTTTTTACTAATTTCTTTTATCAGTGGTTTTCTCAATCCATGTCTCCTGCTTAAATGCTAGTCCATTGTAGCTTTCTTTTTCTTCATGTATATTGCCAAAAATACCACAGAATTTGTCTTAGAGGTTTTTCGAGTAACAGCTCTACACAGTGTATATTCATTAGTCAAAGCTTTCCCTTGTGGTTTGGTTTTTTTTTTTACTATTTTAGAGATATAAAACTACTTCTGGGGATGTAGCAACCAAAGTTACATTAAATCTACTTTTCTTCTCCACATCTTCCCAAATTACGTGTTTTCATTGAGCTAATTTAGATGTGAAACAATCAAAATGGCAGTTGTATGTGCAAGGATTTGTTATTATTGATTAACTTTGGTTAGAGTTCTGTGGGAACCAGCAATCTAAGCTGTAACATCAAAATACAGCAGTGTTTCTGCTTCTGTTTTAAAAATTATAGCAGTAACGTGCAAAGCTACCAAAATATGCTATAGCATATTAGAGCACAGAGACTTCATAATTCTATGTCATGGCTTCATTGTTTGATAGGATGAAATTCTAAGCTGATTATAAATTTTCATGTAGTCTTTGTGTGTTGTGTAGCACTTCCTAGGATGTTGTGAAGGAAAGCTGGATGTAGTTAAAGGTTTTGTAACTCAGTGACATTATTTGGACATCATACAATTTTCAAGTATCTTTTTCTGTTTGAGAAAAATTATTTCTGATTAAGATGGGTGTTTCTGTTTGGTTTTGGTTTTGTGCAGGTTTTTTTGCTTTTTGCTTGTTTGTTTTGTTTTGTTTATTTAATGTTGTGGTATGTTGACCCTGGCTGCTTTCTAGGTGCCCACCAAAACCACTCATTCACTTCCCTCCTCAGCTGGACAGGGGAGAGAAAATTATGGAAGGCTCATGGGTTGAAATAAGGACAGGGAGAGAACACTCAGCAATTACCATCACAGACAAAACAGACTGGACTTGGGGGAATCAGTTTAGTTTAATACCAATCAAATTAGAATATGGTAGTGAGAACTAAACCTAAATCTTAAAAAAAACCCCTCTTCCCACCCACTTCTCCCTTCTTCACAGCTTTAACTTCACTCCCTCCTTTCTCTATCTCCTCTTGCTGAGCAGAGCAGGGGCATGGGGAATGGGAGTTGTGGTCAGTTCATCACACATTGTCTCTGCCACTTCTTCCTCCTTAATGGGGAGGACTCCTCACACTCTTCCCCTGCTCCAGTGTGGGGTCTCTCCCATGGGAGACAGTCCTCTATGAACTTCTACGACTTGAGTCCCTACCACAGTCTGTTGTTCTCCATTAATTCATCCAGTGTGGGTCCCCAATGGGCTCACAAGTCCTGCCAGCAAACCTGCTCCAGTGTGGGCTCCTCTCTGCACAGGCCACAGGTCGTGCCAGGAGCCTGCTCCAGCACAGGCTTCCCATGGGGTCACAGCCTCCTTTGATGGCATCCCCCTGCTTCTGTTTGGGGTCCTTCAGGGGCTGCAGGTGAATCTCTGTTCCCCCATGGACCTCCAAGGGCTGCAGGGGCACAGCTGCCTCACCATTCACCTTCTTTCTCTCCTCCTTCACTGACCTTGGTGTCTGCAGAGCTGTTCCTCTCTCACATTCTCACTCCTCTCTCACAGCTGCGATTGCCCTTGTGTAGTATTTTCTTCCCCTTCTTAAATCCATTATCCCCAGAGGTGCTTCCACTATTGCTGGTGGGCTCAGCCTTGCCAAGCAGCTGGTCTGTCTTTATATAAAAAAATGTGAAAGTTTTTGCTACGGCTATGAATTAAAGCATTTTCAGACTTCTGGCCAGTTTGGTAATGGTGAAGATGCAACAGATTTATTTTTTTTTTAATTGAAAATATAAAAATTATCTATTTCAACATCAGAAATAAAAAACTTTTATTGAGACCACAATTCCTATCTTACCTTCTGAAAGATCTGAGGGGTTTTTTTGGCATCTCTTTGAGAGGAATAGAGACAAAATACTGTGACCACTTTTGACATGATTTCAGGCATAGGATTGCCTGAAAAGTAGAAACAGATATGGGCTTATATTCTCTCCACTGTGTCCTTAGCCCTCAAAGGTTAAGGATCATTTATGTGTCTTTAGGGCAAGATGGAAAAATAGTAATAATAACTCTAAAATTTTCCAAACCATCAGTGTCCCACTTATTTTTTTAATGTATGTATTTTGTAAAGTCTCAATAGCTTTAGAAAAAGCAATAGCAATGGAAGTGAAGAGTGGCATGTCACAGCAAGGACAGAGGGACCATTACATCTCATGGACAATGCTGGCTTTCGGGATACAAGCAAATCAAAAAAACATACAAAAACCCAGTTTTACGTTATTTCTTGTATGTTATCCTGGCAAGTGCTTCCAAGGCATCAGCCAGCAGTTACTTTTCCCAAAATGCTCTTTCAAATAGAATGCAGTCTCCATCCTGTGTGCAGGCACCAACCTGGGTGTCTTCCCTGTCAGGTACCTGAGGTATGAGCACATTTGATAGTGCTTCTGTGCAGGACAGGAGGCTGGAGCCAGGAGACCCTCCAGGTGAGATCTCAGACAAAGGAACTGGATGTTCCTAATGCATCTTCCAGGCAAGGGCCTGTTTTGATCTTTGAATATAGTGAACATTAAGCCAACACATTTCTAATTCAACAGCTTCAGGGGAACTGTAGCAAGGAAAAAGAGAGCCCGATCTGTGGTGATTATTCATGGGCAGACAGACAGGTTCTGTGTCTGGACTCTTGGCTGAGGCTGGTGGATTATTCCAGTCCCTGCAGCCAGAGGTAGCTTTTCCAACAAACTCTTTTATCCACAAGTGCCAAGCTGCTGAGGACTGGAGTGGCCCAGTCTGAACCAGGCACTAGCCAGCCCGTGTCTGTCTGTGTCCTGGTAGTGATGATAAGGGGGAATGGCTCTGGCCCACCTGCTCCTGTTCCTCTGTCTGCATCTGCCATTCCTCTTGGCTGCTGCTGCCTGTTCCTGGGACAGAGTCTGGCACTGTGTGGCTGGGTGCCCCCAGTGCTGCTTGGAGCAGAGGGTGCAGGAGCACTTCTCTTTTGCCCAGAACAGCCTCCCTGGCAGTGGCAGACTTCGTGCAGAAAATGATGGGGAGAGATGCAGAGGTACTGACCGGTGTTAAAATTATCACGTCAACATGACTGGTAACTCCTTGATGGCCTTGTGTTACATCCACAATAAGTTCTGGGTGTCTTTTTATGTGGGCATCAGCTCCAGATATTTTGTGCCTGAATATCTGAGAAGCTGACAATGTAAATGGAAATTTATGCTTAGGATACATATATAGTTAACACAAATATATTTTTTAAACCCTGTTATGAAAAGCCTGATTGAGGAGTGAAGATCTTACTGATAAGCTTTGTGGAGTACCCTTCAGGAATTACAAAAAGGTTTTCTTGATTTGAGTAGAAGCATTGGAGAACTGTAAAAACTATAAATAACTTTGGCAACCTCAGAAAACTGACTAAATCTACCGGCAGCTCTTTGGCTCAAGAGCAGTAGGTGGGATATATTCTTTATATTTACTGCAATATTAAAATATGCATATTTATCTTTGAAGGGTGCCATTATACTGTAGCTTCATGTGTTTCTGTTGGTAATCAACCAGTTATGGTTTTTTCTTCAGGAACTTCTGGGTTTTAAGATATTATTGGAATCTTCTTGCTGTTTCAGACGTAGTGAGCATTTTTAATTCCTTCAAATCCCCTAGCTCTCACAAAAGTTAATTCTGATAGAAAGCCAGTTCCTTTTTTGCAGCAGTTCACCCTTTGCTAATTCTGTTCTTTGGAGTAGAAAATGTACCTTTAAAAATACTGCAAGCTTCTGAGCTTGAGGATTACTGGCAATATGAAGGTTTCTACAGTCACTCTTTACTTTTTGTATTTTTCCTTAATTCAATAAGAATGGCTGTTTAAGAGAACAGAAAAAAGCCTATTTTCTTAAAAAAATCATACTTAAGTGAAATACTATTGTTAATGTGTGCCACTTCCCTCTAGTGAATAGAAGTGGAATTGCTCCATCTCATGCCACGCCATTGAGCCCCTAGCTGCAACCAGGTTACGGAATTTTTCTTCAAATTTCAATAACAGAGTTGGCTTTTCTGCAATGGAAAACAATGTGAACTTTTTTCTGCTTTTTCTATTAAGGAAGAACTAGGCTTTCACTGCAAAGCATGCTAGATTTGCTAAATCTTGTCCTTTGCACACACATAATGCCCAAGTAAATATAAAATTAACAACAGCAAAACTGTATAGTTATTACTCCTGTTTCTGTATATCCCTGAGTTTGAGTAATAGTTTCATGCTCCTTGTCCCTGTTTGCATACATGAAGCATTTATTTTAACAATGTTTACTTTTTCCTTGATAGTTGAATACATTTTTGTGTAGTAATCTTAACTCCTCCATGATGGGCTGATGTTTGCTTTATTAAACCTTTAAGTAATTGATACCAAAGCTTGAGTTGTTTGGTCACAGATGGGTGTGCAATTCTAGATAAAAATATCTAGCCACATATTTTCACTTGGATGTTTTTGTTGAAGAGGTAACAGAGGAAAAGAGTGTTACAAAAATGTTGTGTATGTGATAAATATTCTGTCAAATGTCAGCCAACAAGGCATCAAGTGTGAGATTTCTCTGGCTAGAGGCCAGTCAAATAGCTCAGCAGTCACCCTAGTCTGTACTCTGTACTTATGAGCCATGGAGAGAAATACATGCATTTAGCTTTCCATTTATCATCTAAAGTACACAGCTAAAATATTCTCATGGTCAGAAGCTGATTGTTTCTATTTACTGCACATGAAAGATGTATCAAGCTAGCATGAGATGAATCCTGTATGGAGTGGTCTTTAAAAAAGATCTATTTGTGTCTGCTTCTTTGCTCATTAATTGTGCCATTAATTAGTGTAATAAATGTGCCATTAATCAGTGGTGCTGGTGAAAACAGCTTTTTTCTTGTACGCTGACAACCAAATTTAGTCCATTAGAGTTGCACAGGCTGTGAAGGTCACAAGCCTAACAAAGTAAACAGCTTGAAGAAGTTGTATGACTCGCAGAAGGACTGAACCTTAAATCAGTATGAAATCTGATGTGAGGCAAATGTATGCAGAAAAATGTTTCATAGAAAAAAAGAGCATAGATCCAAGATATTTTTAGTAATGCCTAAGAGATGCAGAGGTATGCTGAGACTAGAATTTGCTCTGCAGAGCTCTGTATGTTTATTTATTGTACTCACACATTAAAGCTGACACTAGACATCCACCTACCTGAAGCTTAAAGAGCAGAATGTGTGAATGTAGCTGAAAGGCCAAGTGTAACACATTCCCTTGTTTTCCTTCCTTTAGGGATATTTTACATTTCACATCCATGCTCTTTTCTGCTACCCAAAGATGCAATTCACCCTTGTTCTTAAAGGATGGCAGATGTTTTTTGTAATGGCTAAAAGAACTTTTTTTTTTACCAAAAGAAGTATTAAAAATATGAGGCCAAATCCCATGGCATCTAGTTAGGCAAAACTCACACTCAGATTTGAGGATTATAGCTGTTTTTTTTTTTATGTACTGTGCTGTACATCACTGCATCTGTATATTTTCTTCCTTTGTAACAAAAGGATAAATTCCTGTTTGTTATTGCACAGCATTTTCAAAGCTCTGGTTGAGAAATACTATTACAGAATTGTTATTAAAAATTATCTCTCCTCTTTTCCAGAGAAATCAGTGCTTGCCCAGCCAACATTTGTTTTTGAAAAGAAAGACCACTCTTTGAAGGTAAAAAGCCTTTTTTTCCCTTTTTCATTATTGATAAAAAGTGCTGAGAAATAGAGATTCTATACACAGTTATCCTAGTAGTAGTATGAGATTTTAGCCCCAGTTAAGACTTGTAATAAGTGGTCTCAAAATAGAGCAAGGAAGAATAGAAAACAGAAGCAAGACTTAATGCATATGTGCTGGATTTTATACTTCGTGTCTCTGTCTAGAAAATGACTCTTCTATTTTCCTTGACCTTTCCATGCTTATTTTTTTTCCAGCGGCCTGCAGAAGACCCAGTTTGCAAAGCTGAAAATGGTAATGACCACCTCCCTGAAACAGCATAATATAACTGGGTTATTCATAGGTCTGCCTGTTGCCTATGGAAACGGTGTTTGGACTCTTTCCATGAGCAGGGGCAAATCCGAGTTACCAGACTAAGATTTTGTGGACTGTAGAGCCACCTACTCTGTCCTAATATGTATGTCCCTCTCTTACCTCAAGAGTTCCTCTACCTCTCATATTTACCAGAAAGACAAACTCCAGAAGCTCTGAAAATTGCCCAAGCATATTCATCAGCTGTATGAACTCCTAACTGCCTTTTTCTATTTGCTCAGGCAATGTTATAATGTAGCTCCTCATTCTTAATGGTTTCTGAGCCCATGGGCTGTGAACTGATTTTAAGTGCTTACTTTAGGTTCCCTGAACTTGGTAGAAATAAAGAAGACTCCCCAGGGCTTTGTGACAGGTGTTGACTGAGATTCCAAAGCCCTCTTGCTCTTAGGTACCACCTTAACGCTGTTCTGTAAGTCACTCCTGGAATTTACTGTGTTCAGATCTTAATTCTGTATCATAACATCGTGCTGATGCCGCCTGCCAACCTGTCCCTGCATAACATCATATTTTCTTTTCTCCAGATTTCATGAGTTGCTCTAGAAAACGTGCAAGATCATCATCTTTGACTTTGCAGAAGTCTGACTCTCAGTCTAACACTGGTATGACATTTAGCTCTAGTCATGTTTTAATTGTTGTAGTTCTGTGTTCTCATCTGGTGAAGGAAAGAATGAATTCTCCTGTCTAAAAAGTGTTTCTGCATTGTAGGCATGCTGCAAGTCATGAAAACTTAAACATTGATACTTGCTGGTAATTTCCAGTAAATACCTTTTTAATTAAAAATATATTATTTTTTCCATACTTACATAATACTACATATAGTGAAAAATCTATAAATTTCATATCATTTTCTTGAATTGCTCACACAGTCAAGGGAGGATGAGGGCTGGAAAGGAATTATACTCTCTGGCTTTTTGAAGAGATCAGTGTCCCCTGGGCAATCTTTTAAAATGTAAAGCAGTTTCCAGAAGGGCCCCCCCTTTTCTCCAGCCAAGAGCTGACTGGGAGGGCCCATTAAAGACTGTGTATTGCTTCCATGGGAAATGAACACAAATCACTGAGGCTACTGTGCAGAAGGACTGATCTGTTTTTCACAATATTTATTTAACATGTGGATGGTACCAGAAAGGTACTTCTGAATTGAGGCATTAATATGTGTCCAGTGTATTTTTTTTAATGTAGTCCTGTGACACATCTGAATGTACCTAAGAGGACATAAGATAAGCTAGGTTTGGTTTACTCTGAAAGTTATATGCTAGAAATTTTAGGGCATGCCTATACCAAAAAATAAAGCAGAATGCAGGAGGAAGCTGGAGTTGATTGCCCACACTGTTTAAGTGATAGGTCCCTCTCTGGTTCTGTTTTGAACCTCTCCACCTGGTGGTCTCCAGGACAGAGCTGCCACAGAGGGGATTAGCTGTGTGCCTGAGCCAGGCTGTGCTGCTTGGCCTGAGAGACCTCCAGGGACCAGCAGCACAACAGTCTGCTTCAGAAAGATGGTAGGTAGCAGATAATAATTCATTCTACTGTCAATGAAAGCATGACATCAGCCTAGCTAACCCTAAAACTGGTCTTTTTTATTCTCCAAACAAGTGATAATTTCAGTCTCTTATTCTTTTAGATACAGCTCTCACTCAGAAAAGAGGGAGATCATCTTCATTTAACATCCTTCCTACTTTCCCTCCCTCCCAGACAGGTAATTAAAAATAAATATTTATGTAGAAAAGCAAGTATTAGCTAAAATAAAGATGCATGCAGAAATGCATTTTGTGCAAGACAGAGCTGAAGTGTGTTGGATTAGTCTGGTATTTAGATGGGAGAAAGGAATGTTTTATAAGGAGGATTGGTAGTTCAATACAAGAAATGTTTTTTGCATTTGTAGTTGGGGAATCCTCTGGGGCAGGGGTGCACTTTACAGAGTGTGATACAAGCTATACTTGAAAAAATAAAAGCTACAGTAATTACATGAATATTTTGCTTGCAATTTAATGGTGATTGTTCCTACACGAATATAATTTTCTATCCTAGAAGCCTGTTTTCCGCCTAACCAGGGACCCAGGGAATATCCTCACTCCTAGTGCTAGCAGGAACAATGGAGTGGTCTCAAATCCTAGTCTATGTCTCTTACCAGAGACAGGTTCTTGACAGACACTGGCGTAGAGGATTTCTAAAAAATGTTAAGAGTTCACAGCACTGTAATAGCAGCAAAACATACTCTTGCAATGAAAAAGTGGTGACTGTAGGTAGTGTATCAGCGTGCCATTTCAGAGGATGTGGTACACGTGTGGCATCCCACCCTTAAGGGGAAGGGAGCACCCAAGATTTGTAGGTGGTCATGGTGGAAAGGAATGACAGAAGTCAGAGGTTCTGCAAAAGCTTACAAAGTTTTACTGGTACATTACACACTTGGCATAAAAACTGGTATAAGTCCGCCCCTGATCTATTATAAGCACATAGAAGTGGGTTTTGGAGGAAGGGGTAAGGTGAAAGGGAAGAGAGAGAATTAAAGAGAAGAGAGAAAGCAAGAAAAAGAGAAAGAGATCACCAATCCTGATTCCAGCATCAGCATTGTTCTGGCTGAAGGCATGGCCAGGATCCTGGGGCACACACCTGGGCTTCATGGGGTACCCTTACATAGAAAGGTTTCCCCACCCTGGGGATAAGTTTCTCTCTTTCTATGCAAATCAGTTCTCATGTGCAGCTCCTTCTTTCTGGAAATGGGTCAGAGGCTTTGGAGGTCTTGGTTGGTCTTGATGCCCCTACAGTCCATGGCCACATCTTGGCCTCATTTCTGCTGTGCTGATTTTTTTTTTGTCCTGGAAAAGTGCTGACCTTCCTCTGTGTGGCCCCTTCTCCAGCCACATCCTGCACTTTCTCACAGCGCATTACTACCAGCAGTCCTTGGTTGGCTCCACAGCTATCCGGATGTCAGTGAACACACATTACCCTCTTACCTTCTAGGCTTTTACAACATGGTTGCCATCACCTTCTCACTGGTGTTTGATATCTTTATTAAAACAGTGAAAGCATCAATAGTGCACTGCCATCATTCTAGAAAGTTATGAAGGCCTTTTTAGCAGAACAGGGCAGGGTACATTTACTTATTTATTCCTATATACTTGGATCTCATTTAATAATCTTAAAAAGGCCTAAAAGTCGAACAGGTAACATTGCCATTTCAATGATTTCTACAAAACAGGAACACCTACTTTTAAAAGCTGAAGAAAGATTTTTCCTTTAAAACATTCATTAATATCCAAAAGACTGTGACAAAGCCAGAAAACCTCTGGTGCTTTCTGTGCCAAAGTCTGTCCAGCTGTTAAAACTGAGATAGTAACAGTTTTCTTGAAGATCTTTTTCAAATGGTTATGTTGGAATATTGTCAAGCACTACCAAAACAGAGAGGAATTACAGAAACATGAATTAATGGTTAAAATTTGGGTTTACTCATTATTCAATTTTAAATTCCTTTTCTGTAGTAAAGAAGAATAACATATTCATGACCTCAGCTCTTCTTCAAAGAAATCCTGACTTCACCAAAAGTACAAGAGAAGGTAACTGTCATTGTAGTATTTAGTTGCTATAGTTCCATAAAGACATTCTTTAGAGATATGGAAAACATAAAAATAGCAGCTCTTTTCCAGAATGAATGATAGGCTAGGTATCTTTATGCAGTTCATAACTTACTCGTTTGACTGTGTAAATGTCCTATGAACTCTGGTCTGAGGATCTACTCTGACTGCTTATTTCCTGAGTGGACTAAATATAACCTTGCATAGTGAAATTTCACATTTTGATTTCCCCTGCTCCTGGAGAAGGTAATGAAGAAACCTCCTGGCATCTGCAGATGCAGAATTAAATCTGAAACGACAGAAGACATATCTAAACAAAGCAATAAATATAAGTATAAATATATACTTAAATATATAAATATAAATATATTTTGTAAGTAAAAAAAAGTATGTTTATGTATATAACACATTACTTTTTTAATCCTGATAGGATAACGCATTGGTTTCACTTCAGAGTTGTGTATTTTAGAAACCATTACAATTTTTCAGAATATGAAGCAAGTAAACAACAGCAAATGTTAGTTAAAAATATTTTAAAACTTTCAGTTAAGGAGGCAAGACATATAGGTATGAAATAGATGTGAAGAAAAAGTATATGTTTAAATATTTTGTCTTTGTATTTTGCAAGGATCCTTGTCACCAAGTCAATTGTGGAATGTCATTAGACCTGCCACTTTACAGCCCCCACAAGCCCTGACCTGTCCTGAAATTCCTGTAGTATCTCTAGTGACTAAGAAAGAAGCATGTGTTCAGGTAAAAAGAAAAATAATTTTACTGGACCTCAAATTAAGGAAAAAAAACAACCAAACAAAAACACCCAAAACAACCAAAACCAAACAAACCAGTGCTGTTTTAAAGCAATTAATTATTCCACTGTGTGATTTTCAAGAAACTTCCCATATGAGTTTCAGTGGAATTGATGTATCACTGATGTGATTTGAAATGTTAAACTCATACTGTTTGTGTTTGAAAAATCATCTCTTCTCTGCAGGCTGTCTTACCTTTCTGATATCAGGGTTCTATGGGCAAATCAGCTTTGGGTGTTTTGGATTTTGTTTATTTAGAAAGTGAGATTTTAGTATTTTAATTGAGGGCACTGGCTTAGTACACAGCTGGAGGAAGCTCTGCCAACTACCACATCTGTATCTGTAACAATCTATCTCTGTCTGTCTGTCTATACCTCAGTGACTTTGGATTCTAGCAGATCTGTTAATAGCAGAAAATATAGCAGTTCTAATTAATCCATTTGATTTTATTATTCCTAGCTATCTGAAGACAGCTCTTATTCATCAGCTGAGAATTCAGTAAATTCCAAAACAGCAGTGGGGTCATCTACTACTGTGAGTTTTTCCAGCTCTCAAAAAACGCAGTAAGATTTTATTTATTACATTTCTACATCATTTTGTCACTTGGCTGATGGCATGCCCTTTTGTCCTGCATGTCTAACATGGTACTAAGCCCATGCTATCTGCACCCACACAGGGCTCAGTCGTGTCTTTGTGTGGTGCCAAGATCTTTGTGTGCGGACATGAGCTTCATATACCATAAAAAATGGACTCCTAACTGTAATTAATCTCTGTGGGATAGGCAGTTTCTCACTGGCAACCACCAAGCCAGAAGCTATTTTGGTTTGCCATCTCTCTTATGACTGCATGTCTGCTGCATCTCATAAAAAAGATGCAGAGAAGCTCAGGAAATTTCATTCTTTTGAGGAATTACCAATATATGTCAGCATATTGGACATGAGGCATAAATAAAAAAATACAGGATATTGGAAGACCAGGTGAATGCTGCAATTGATGCTCTACTGTCCTTCACAAAGCAGAATTTCTGGCACAAAAAGCTTTCTGTGGTGACTGTGATAGGCTGGCATTTTTGTGCAGCACAGACTTCAGAATTTTTGTATGAGGAAGCTGACTTCCTTGGACTAGGATGTTTCCCCATCATCTCAACACTGTATGTGATGGAAAGAGCCCCATTCTTGGAGATTAATCAAATTCTGACTAAAAGCTTGGAAGGCTTGTGTCATAAGTGACAGAAATACAACAGTGGGAAAACTCAGGTTTGCAGTCATGTGTTCAACTTTGCACAAGATTTGCCTGGAAAACTGAAAGGGTTCAAGGCCAGCACTGGTACTGGTGGCTACTCAGACCTTTCTGGACACACTGAGAAGGCCACTATCTGAATCTATTCCCCTTCCATAATCCCATACCAGTACCTTAACCACATTTCTCCTCCCATTGTTCCTTGTTAGTGATCATTCCCTGATATCAGTGACTGTGTTTTGTATTTCCATGACAATGCCATCCCTGGTACACTTTGTTCTTGTCATGCAGCAACATAAGGCTATTGAGGCTATAATAACATTTTAAGGCTGGTACTTCCAGTTAACTTTCTCTTAAAAGAAAGATCCTGCCTGCACTGATTAATTTTTCTTACATTTCTGAATATAATCAAAATATTTTCCCACATTTTTTCTTAGAAATTAGCCTCTAGCTCTTGTGTTTTAGCTCTTTTGATGTGCTGTCCTTAAGAAATTGCTACTGGAGCAGCCTAGAAGTAGCCGATGAAATGTCAGTATGGAAATTGATCAGTGAATTTTAGTGAGGGGTGTGTTTAAGGTTAAAAAACTCATTAATACACTTCATATTCCCTGTTCATGGCCCAAAACATGCATAGAAGCTTTCAAGGCTGACAAGTATTTTCTAATTTCTCTTTTTTGCTCCTAGTCTTAGCAACACATCAAGCATGAGAATGTTACGGAATATTTTTCTCATTAAGTGTAAGACTGAGATAGGTGGTACTTGGTAAGCCCTTCATCCTTGAAGAGATTTAAAGCACAGTGTAGTTGTGAACAGAGAAACTGTGTTTTAGAGGCTATCATCAAGGTTCTGCCAACAAGCCCAGCTAATTAACAGGAATATCCTCTGCATGACATATGTTATGTTAAGCTCTTCCAAGGGTGATAAATACTGTGAAAGAAAAGTAAGTGGTGCTGAAGTATGCAGTTTGTGACACAGTATCATGTCGCCTTCCTGCCAAGTCATTCTTCTGGAATAGAAAGTGAAAAGAACTTGCATCGTTTTGCCTATGCCAGCAAGACATGTAGGATTAAGCTCTACAGAAAGCATAAACAACCCATAACCCTTTTGTAAAAAAAACCCAAACAAACGAAAACCAAAACCAAATCAGCAGCAGGAACAACTTCCACATAAAGGAGTTTACAAAGACTTTTGTAGTGACTTTTACAAAAAATGGACCTGTTAATTTAAAGTGGCTATGTAATTAGTAGGTCAAATCACAATTCTACTTATATTAGAGTATTCTTGAGTGTAATCTCCAAAATATAGTTGTCCAGTACCAAAGGATTGCAAATATTTAGTTTTCTTCTCATTTTAAGTATATCTATGGAACAGGTAATTGAGAAATGGAAACACTTTTCTCTCCCGTTTTACTTATACCTCATCTTAAGCCATCTGCTATCATATCTTTATATGTTTTCAGTATTTGTGTGTGTATGTGAACACACTGCTTTCCTGCCCTTCCAAGATGTAAGCAGGATGACCAAGGAGTGCCTGTAAGGCACCGGGGTGTACATTATTCTGCAGGGTACCAGAGCTTCACCAACATGAAAGGATAGCTGTTAATTGTTGGTAGTCCTTTGGAGAAGCAAAAGGAAACAGGGAAATGAAAGTAGCTCATTAAATTTTCTTGAGTAAGACATTTCGCTGAGGAGGAAGTGGCATGTTGTTTTGCTGCTTGTTCTTTGGTCTTAAGGAACATCCTCACTAATTGTAATAAAATACAGTGTGATACTCTTTGTTCCTTTTGTGAAATGTTGCATAGAGAATATTCTCAGATTCTCTTAAAGAATTCGCCCGATTACTTACATGATTGTTTTTTGCTTTTCTTTAATGTTAGATGTGGTGAATCTTTAAAATGCTTTAAATAGTTCTAAATCACAGTCTTATATTATCTTGTTCCCACAGAAATCAGTTGCTCAAAGAAAGAAGTGTACAAAACAGCAGCAATTCTGATTTTGTGTTTGGGGAAAACATGGTTGAAAGAGTTTTGGTTGGATCTGCACATGCTGGTAGACTTTTTATCAAGGTTAGTATACTTAAGAGTATAATTATTTTTTCAGATATTGATTCTTTTTAGGTCCTCTTTCTTTTAAAGATGGGAGTAAATATGGTTCAATGACTCTTGAGGAGAAAATATCTAAGAATGTGCTGCTGGAGGTGTAGGCATTCTTACCTTCACCACCTGAGACAGGTTCTTTAATTACTAATGCATACCATTACGCGCTTCTGGTTTGCTCATTTTTTGACTTGAAAAAGTTTTTTATCTAATCCATGTAAAGTGGTACAGCCACAACATAAGATAAAAGAACGTGGGTCCTATTGCTCTAATAACTTCCATCATAACTTTGAAGGGATCAGGTACCTGAAGGGAGCCTAAGAAAGCTGGATAGAGACTATTTACAGGAGCATGGAGTGACAGGAGAAGGGGAAATGGCTTCAAACTGAAGGACAGCAGGTTTAGATTTGATATTAGGAAGAAATTCTTCTCTTTGAGGGTGGTGACACCACTGGAACACATCACCTAGAGATGCTGTGGATGCCCCATCCCTGGAGGTCATCCAGGGTGACCATCCAAGGCCAGGCTGGATGGGACTGTGAGCAACCTGGTCTAATGAAAAGTGTCCCTGCCCATGGCAGAGGGGCTGGAACCAGATGATCATTAAGGTCTCTTTCAACCCAAACCATTCTGTGATTCTGTAATAAATAAGTATGAGGGAAAAATTGGACACCCACCGTAGAGAGTGTCCATGTTAAAGCATATTGTGCATGCCCGCAAAACAGCTTAAGTCCTGAAGGACTCTAGGTCAAAAAGTTGGTTCCCAAGCTGAGGACTACACCCTTGAAAATGGAATTAAAATTCAGTTTTCAATAGAAGAAGGATGAAAACTGTATGCTTATCTACCAGGTAAAAGGCTTGGCAACCACAGGTTTGGGCTATGACTTCTGGCCAGGATTTATATATAAGGAATGAGTTGTGCCACTGAGCATTGTCAGAAGCCACAAGCATTTATTTAGACACACCTAAGAAAATTTATCTGCAAAACTGAAGGTGATAGAAATTTTTAAGTCCTCTGAGGTTAAATTTGTGCTGACTGAGTTTTAAACTACTCTTCTGGGAACTATGGCCTTGAACTGGAAATGAACTGGTACCTTAACATCTAAGTACTTTGGTGGATTTAAATATCACTCAAGGATCCATACAAAGAGCCCATTCTTCTTGGAGGAAGAATGGTGTTCTGATTCTACAATAATAATATTAGTTCCTCTAGAGACTGAAATTGTATCATCTGGGCCAGTTTTTACTCCGAAGCTATTAAAATTGCTAATCTTCAGCCTAGCATGCATTAAATGATTCAATGTTCTGTTTGATATAAAGTTACATACCATTTTATTTAAATAGGAATTGTTATTTCCCCCGTGTTTCTCTAGAGTCCTGAGAAGCATCCCAAGCTGTGTAATGAAGCTGATTTACACAAAGGAGAAATAACATCCATGTCCATAGGATCTTGTCATGTTGGGCCACAAACAAGTAAGCATACTAAGCAAACACAGTTAGCTTTATTGTTATGTTTCACTGTATTTTAGAGGATGTCAAATAAGTGGTGGTCAATAATTTTCATCTATTCTCAAGCTATCCAGTCACGAGTACACTTAAAGTATGTGCCAAAATCTATATTCAGAAAGCAGCTACAGCTTGGTTTATGACATGTGAACTGGACTAACTTCAGAAAGTATGATCTAAATTACTCATAAGCACAAGAGTTTCTGGTTTGCTCATAAGCACAGAATTTTACAGATTTTTATTTATTGTTTGAAATAAATGCAGCAACTTTTATGAATGCCTTGTGGACCACATTTTTGAACTACAATTTTAAGCTGTCTGCTGCTTGCACTTTGCAAATTCTCATATAAATGACTTTGTTATTTGGGATGCTAATTGTGAGACTCAAAGTTCTATGCAGACAGATTTCAGGGCTTGTTGGTGACTGGTGTGAGATTTTCTACTAAACAAGCCATGTAAACCTAGGCTGTGAGGAAATCCCCAAGAGACCCCTATCGTGAGCCTTCTTTACAAATTTTACACTCCTCTTTACTAACAGATGTATTAGAGCCTATGATTTGTGTAAGCATTCTTACAAGTAAAAAAATTATAAAAATAAAGCCTTTGGAACATGTGTATAGATTATGCAAATGTACAAAGCTTTGTAATAATGCTGTTCCTTTTAAATCTTGTCCTTCTGTGTTACTGTTAAATATTAATTGTATATGTATTATTATACTGAATATTGGGATATGTATTACTCTGAATAGCAATATAACACATGAGTTTAATTTGGAAAATCAGCTTCTAAATATTTAGGCCTTGTTTCTGCTTGTTTCTGTTTGTCCCTTGGGATGAACCTCTGCAACTATAAACAGCCCTGTTCAATTCTGTATGAGCCTTTTTAGTGAGGTATTTTGCATTTCTGCCTTTTCTTTTCCTATTCTGTTTATTTCTTTGGCCAAAAACTTACTAATAACACTAAACCATGTCAGATATCACAGGTATTACTGAGGTCACAGGTCATCCTCTGTACTAGTTTTGTGATCCTAAAAATATTCCCCGTACAGAAAGAGCTTTGTTGAGGAATGCAACACTAATTGAATCAGCAGCTGCTTTTATTTCCAAGCCAGTGGAGAAAATCCTGTTAGATAAAGTTGAAGTTATAACTGGAGAAGAAGCAGAACACAATGTATTGCAGGTGTGTACTTCATAAAACCCTGATGGTGACTAGTTTTTTTCTTGAAAAGAACATCTAGATCTGTTGCAGATGCAATAATCTGAAAATTACTTCAATTTATATTTTAAATTTTTGCTTTTTTTAAGCTATGCCTCAGCTAACCTATTTTTCTGTAGGTTGGTATTTTCTTTTTCATATTATATTTGTTCATTTTATAGTCCCTTTCGATCAGTGTCTTTTTCAGAATGTCCTTCTATAGTGGTATTTTATAAGCATCTACACAGTATACCAGTGTAACCAAAACCTCAGAATTGGAAGTGATTTGAGGAAAGAGGGGGTTTATGAAAAAACTTTTTTGTGGAAAATAGCAATGTGTTGTTAAATTAATTTGTTTTATAGTTCAGCTAAAATACCAATTATCTTTCCAACCTGGAAGGGCATATCTTGCTATTCTTCATCTTCAGAATGTTATTTTCTCAGCAAATAGCAATTATGATTTTAAAAATCTTAACACTATTTTATCTTTGATTAATTCTTCTGTCTTGGCAGAACACAAAAGTTTTACTTGGAGCAGTACCCTTCTAGTAGTGGTACTGGTATCCTGGGCTGCATAACATTTGTAATGAGTGAGAAAATAAGGTTGTACAACTTCTGCAACAAATTCAGCTTCACTGGTGGATATCATAGATGAAGAGTTAATGAAGAGGAAGTAATTGAAAAAGTCAACTGGGATTCATGCTGAATGTTTTCTATGATGTGAAAAGAGTTGAGCACAGATCTAGGAGCCATTTCATTTTAAGTAATAATGGTGATGTATCTATATATCTACTGTTCTACATGTGCATATGGATGTATAAAAAGTCATACCAGAAGTTTCAGAACCATAAAGCTTTAGAGCAAATAAAACTAGCATTGGCTGGCAGTTTTCGTCATGTATTTCTCTTTCAGATTAACTGCAAGCTCTTCGTATTTAATAAGCTTTCTTTAACCTGGACTGAAAGAGGCAGAGGATCCCTGAGGCTTAATGACACTTCTAGCAATAAGCATGGATTGTTGCGGTCAAGGCTAAGTAAGAATTAAATAATGAAATATCCCATACAGAAAACACCAAATAACCTGTATTATTGTTGGCCAGAGTTTATTTCAGAACAGTTAAATCTGAGAAGATAATTATATTTAAGTCAAGTTGCTGAGAATCTTTTTACCTGATAAAATTCTCTGTTACAGACTGAGGAACTAGGCTCACATACGTCATTACGTTCTGTGTACTTCTCTGCTGCACTGTGTCTTCAGCTCAGTCACCAATCTGACAATTTGCTCTTTGTTGGTTCTGCTTTTTCAGCAGCACTGTTTAAAGACACTTTTGAAATGTTTTTTTTTACTGTGCTGTCATTTTTTGTACTGTATTGCACAGTTGCAGCAGATTATTTCCTTTGTGTGCCAGACATATTGAAAGAAACGAATATATATGGATACTAAAAAAAAAAAAGATCTCACTATTATCAGGGTTTTAGACCAAATTAAAAAGAATAATTGAAGGAAATTGAAAATATTAGTTGTATACAAATGCTGGAGAAATGCTGCAGCGTATCTTATTAACCTTCTTATTTGAGTTATGCGAAATCAAGGTAGCTTGAGGCTGATTCTCAACACCCGACTCTGGGAACAAATGGTTATAAAGAGAGCAAACAGAAAGAGTCTGTGCTTCACTGCGACAGATCAAGAGGACCACTCTGTTCAAGTGTTTTTAACTCAGGTGAGTAGAAGCCAACAGCTCCAGCCAAATCCCCACTTCATCTAGAATTCTGAGGAGTTGCTGAAGGTTAGTTTTGGCAAATGGCCTTCATGCTCTGTCAGACTATGCTCAGCTTAGATGTTACATGGGTTTTATTATGGAATGCATTAGAATGATATTCCAAAAAAACAGGTGATGATGTGATATGGCCTTAGGACATTTCCAGACTGGTTCACATACCACCAATGGAATGGATATCATTGCAGTAATATGCAGAAATGGCTTTTTTATGGAAGCAGTACAGTCAGAATTTCTTCACAGGTAGTTAAAATTTTTTAAGATACTCTGGTAAAAGGCAGCAGCTTTTTGCCATGGTTCTCAACACAGCACTTGCAATAAATCTATCCAGTGTAGGACCTGTGTTTCTCAGTTGAGAAGAATACAGAGTTTCAATATTGCCTTATGTAAGACAATAGTCTTGGGAACTCTGGTTTTCTCCAGCAAGGGCTAAATTGGAAATGGAAATGACATAGACTTATTTGCAAATAAACAGCACATATGTCCCAAGTTGGAAAGTGAGAGCATCCGCATGAGTTTAAGGATGTTTACAGTTTCCCCAGTAGATACTTCTAGAAAGGATTCAGCTTGCTGGGAAAGAAAAATAAATCATCATTTCCAGGAAGTGTCACATGTCTTACACAAGCAAAGCACCATGCACTGTATATGCAAGTACTGTAAGTCTGTCACTTCCTAACAGGGATTGACTTAACTATGGCTGTGCTGGACTGCTGGTCTGCATGTGAGAATTAAAAATGTCCTGATTTCCAGATGTGCTGCCCTGTTTTCCTAGAGTGTATAATTTACATTCTGTAAATTACGTCTTGGCACTACTGGGCAATAAAAATAGACATGTATGAGGAAACCACGATATATGAGAGCTGTGTGGGTGTGGCAGAGGTTGCAAGAAGCTGCTTTTGCAGTCGTTGAAGAGGCTGGTGTGCATCCCTACAGTATCCACCTGGCGACTGTATATGTTAATGTTAGTGCTTTCTTACTTCTAGAGTCATACTCAGGAGTCATCCAGAATATCAAGTGCTCCGTACAAACTGACCTATTCTTCGGGGAAAGTAATTTTTAAGCTTATGTTTCTTGTAACTATAAAGAAAATAATCAACAGCTGCACATAAAACTCAGACTACATAAGGAAACTTTACATTATTTGTATTTACATTAATATTTGGATGTTAATTATTACGTGTGAATCTTAAATTGATTGTTTTGATTAGAAAGGACAAAATACAACTATTTCATTATTTTTTTAAAATAAATTTTAAAAATAGAGATTTTTCTCAGTTGGTTTGGATTGTATGCATTTTATTTTCTGCAGGCAAGCTCAAAAGACACTGAACACCTGTTTGCAGCAATACATCATCGCCTTGTGGCCTTGCGAAGCTTTGCTGAGCAAGAGCCAGATGCTCATCAAGTAGACACAGAGTCAGAAACAGCTTTTCAGCCATTAAACTGTGATAGTGATGATGAAGATGATGAAGAACTAACTCAAGTGAGCAGCACTGGATCTGGTAAGCAGAAGTTTTCCTGGAAATACTGTAATCCTTTCAGGCTATTTGCTTAAAGTAATGAAAATTGGATTTTTCTTTTTTTAATTTTTTTTTATGCTGACCATAACTTTTATCTGATACAGATACCCCTTTTTCAGGTAGAATAGGATAATTCCTTTCAGTATTTTGACTTACTGTTATTAAAATGTACGGTTTTGCCAGCTTAAGCATCTACACATATTTATAGCCATGGTATACCCTTGACAAAAGCTTGAGGTTTAAGAAATTTTATATTATCAAGCATTACCTAAATGTTTTTTCAGTATATTTCAGTAGAAATTACTAGAGATGTTGAGATACTGATTTTACCTTGAGTAAGTGAAGGATAAGTCCGTTCACATCAGAGACTAGCTTGTTACTAAAAGCCTAGAGTACAGTGTGTTTACTAAGATATTTATTATGTCATGGTTAACGTTATTTAAAATACTGATTCTTGATCAGCTGTAACAACTACCTCAACTAGGAAATCTGCAGGGCAACATTTACACACCAGTTTTGCCAGCTTTCTTCACCATAACAAAAATGTAGGTTCCTCAGAGGGAAAAATGCCACTAAAATAAGATATAAGATATTAAGGACTTAACACTTCTGTTAGTGCAACTCACAACAGAACTGCGGTCACATCTGCAGAAAGCAAGGCAGAAACAGCTGTTAGACTTAAAAGCTCTTCTATCTTAGCAAAAGACAAGTCACATTTCTGGGGCAAATTCACTGCTTGTGTCAAACTGCTACAGTGGATACAGGAGCTGCCAATTATGTGTGAATTTCCAACAGATGGACTACATGAGACAACTTTTGAGTTGTTGCTCACGGGATTAGTTTCCCTCTGCAGCTAAGTAACATACTGTCCTTATATTATAAATCTTCCTTTCAACAACTATTTATAAAGAATCAAGTAATGAACAGTAACAGCTATAAGTACTGTTTCCTTAAGGAAACAAATATTTTCCCCTTTATCATAGAACCATAGAATATCCTGAGTTGGAAGGGACCCTTAAGGATAATTGAGTCCAACTCCCGCACAGGACACACCAAGAGTCCCACCCTGTGCCTGAGAGCATTGTCCGAATGCTTGCTGAGCTCTGTCAGGCTGTGACCTGGGGACCCTGTTCCAGTGCTCAACCACCCTCTAGGTGAAGAACCTTTCCCTGATACCCAGCCTAAATCTCTCCTGACACAACTTCAGGCCATTCCCTTGGGTCCTGTCACTAGTCACCCCAGTCTCTGCCACTCCTCTTCCCCTCAAGAGGAAGTCGAAGATGCCAGTGGGGTCTCCCCTCAATCTCCTCTTCTCCAGGGACAACAAGCCAAGTGACCTCAGCTGCTCCTCATACATCTGCACCTCAAGGCCCTTCACCATCTTGGTTGTCCTCCTCCTGATAGACTCCAATACCTTTATATCCTTCTTATATTGAGGTGACCTAAAACTGCACACAGTTGCTAGTGACTTAGAAGCTTTGGATGGAGCTTGATTCCTTTCCAGAATTGCTAATGATAAGAACTCTTTCTTCTTTTAGAAAAGAAAAAAAAAAGAGGGGAAAGGGAATGTCAAAGCAATGTAGGAACACAGACATACAAGTTAGATATTTAGATTTCCAGAGACTTCTGATACAAATATTCAGATGGCAGACAGCAAACAGTTTCTGAAATGTGTGAGGTGCTGTTTTTTCTTGTCCTTTCAGTTTAAGCATCTGTCCCTCATTTATGTCCAGTTTGTAACAACAGTTTTAACAATCCCTTTCAAATGGTTTTTTAATGGCTTCTGGCATTTCCTGCCTATCTTAATCTCTTCTCAGAGCCACAAGGTTTTAATTCACACACATTTCAGTTACTGGTATCCAAGTCGCTCTTTACCTTCAGACATTCAATCTCAGTCATGATTGTCCCTGGAACTCCCATTTACAAAAATGGAACAAAAATAGGCCTTATGGGTTTTGAACAGGAAGAGGTCAGTTTTAAATTTCAGCATAGAAATGTCCATTTAGATGCAAGAGAACAGATCCTGTTTTTTAAGAGCACTTGTTTAAATCTTTTAATTTTCATTCTTTCATTTTCATTGAAGGGCGTATGTGAATAAGTCATCTTCTTTTTATTGATGTAACTCAGTTTCGAAGATTATCTCTCCTTAAGAGTATAATGTTAATATAAATGTTAAGAAGCGTAAGTCCTCAAGGAGTGTTTCTTTACAAGAAATACAATTTACAAAACATGCCTGCATTTTATTTCGTTCCATTCTATTTGTTTTGTCTCAACCCCCACAAAAAAAGTTTTCTTTTCTTAATATAGCAATTTCCTTCTTATTAAACTGAACTCACACAGTTGCCTAGATGATGCTATGTATTTCATGACACTGTAAAAGACATAAAAAATTGGATATTTATCTTTATAGTATCTTTATAATAATTGTCTTTAGTGCTTAAAACTGAAGAAGAAAGCAAGTATGATATACATAGTAAGTGACACATTACAGATGTTGAAGTGATTCTGTATATTTGCAAGACTGTTGTAAGCATTTTTTATAGAAAATTCTTAATCTACAGTATCTTAATGCTGTATACAGACAATGTATAAGGTAGTAGAGATATTTCTAAGATTTTATGAGTTCACTATAGACATTTATTCCAATATTTTAAAAATTCTTTGTTGAATTGCTTTACTTTCAAGTGGCGATAATAATTTCATAAAGTCCATAAAAAAAAACTTGCTGTGCCTGATATTTTTACCAGATCATATTTCACCAGTTACAGCCTGAATATTTTTACCAACAAATTGCTCTGTAAATCTAAGTGGAGAGAAATAGAACAATTCATCTTTAAATAGATTTTGAGAGTGGATGAGATCAATAACTCTTTGGAAAGTATTCATCTTTTCCCTCTGACTATAAAGTGAGCTGAGGAAATGAATTTAGACTAAACAGTAAACTTCTAGACTGACCAAAGTCAAACAAGTAAAGTACATGGGAGGTACAAGGACGACAGTGTCACTAGGCAAAGAAAAGTTTTATGCATTACTCCTTATACTGCACCTCACCCATCTGAAATCTCCTAACTTCATTCTTATTGAGGCATCCTCTCTTTTGATTGAGGTGTCTTCTCTGGAATTTTATCTTAGAAGCTATTAGAATGAATTCAAAGATTCTGGAATCTAGGACTAGGTAAGTCTCAAGAAGTGTCTCCATACACAGCCATAGACCTTAAGAGAAAATCACAGTGTGCGAAGACGTAAGAGTGTATCCCATATGGATTTACAAAGAATTGCATGGACTTTGGAGACTACTGGTATTGAGAGCCAGTAGTCTCCAAACACCAGTACTGTGTTGGTCTGAGAGCCAGATAGCATCATACCACAGAAATGCAAAAGGAAATGCATTTGCAAAAATGAAAAATGTTTTATTTTAGAGACATTTTTTGGTCCACTATATATGCACTTCCCATCTCAGCTTCATTAGGACTCTCTCATCTGCTGGAGTTTATCAAGATTTAAAATGTTGAAAGAGCTTGCTTTCTATTTTGAAGTAAAGCACTTTTAAAATTCTTAAAGGAACTACTCTTCAGCAACACCACAGTGACTCGTGAAAAACTGCCATCTTTGTCATTTCTTGTCAATTTCATTTAAATTCTTATCAGTTGTTAAGGATTCCAAACCATAAAGCTAACACACACACACCTGTTAGTGATTAAAAATGAGGAAAAAGGAAAAGTTAAGAATTAACTTCTTTGTTTGAGTGTCTGTATTCTTTTCAGCAGGCATCAGTAATATCTAAAGCAGAGAAAAATGACATTCTGTGATTGGTTTTAAATGCTCTCGTATCAGGAAAGAGAAGGGGGAAAATCAGATTTAATTTCTGACAAACAGTCTTTCATTTCACCTGTAAGAGATTTAAAACTCTTAGTAAGTATTTAGGGGTGGCCAGATGGTAGCAGCAATTTTTAAGCAGATACTGTGATAGTGATATTATGTGTCGGGTATTATTAGTCAGCTCTACCTACTTTCTGCAGATGAGTCAGAGTCACAGAGATTACGCGCCAAAACCACTTTGTCATAACCAATGAGCTGTCTGAAGGTATGTTGGATTTCTCACAGTTTTCTGAGCATCTGTAATGAAGTCTTAAGACAGTGTATCCTCCATAGAGTGAGATAATTTGCATCCCAGGTACACTACCCTACTAGACATCAGATTCCTTAGTGTTTATGTGCTTGTCTTTATTGACATGGAGGGTCATAGGCTTCATTCACGATTCACATGCTCAAATATTTGTCAATAATCCTGTGTTATCTAGTTAGCTATTTACCTAAACCAGGAACTGATCATATCCAAACTTTAACCTACTGCCTTGGTATTATGAAATGCTTGATTGTTTCAAAACATGAAATGCTCAAATAAGCAAGATTTTTTTAAAAATTCTTTTTCAGATCATTCTAGATGGAACCGCAGGCAGTCTGTTGTCTGCTCATGATATCTGCCAGAGGTTACACCAGCTCAGTTGGGAACTCATCTTCTCAAAATGTCTAAATTGACTCATCAGCCCCTGGGGGGAGGAAATCAGATGCATGTTACTTTATGACTTTTAAGTAGAGATTAATTTTAGAGACCGTTTAAGTTTAACACATTGAGAAAGAACTTCAGATGCACTATTGAGGATTTCAGGCAGCCTGCTTTGCACTGAGCTGTGAATAATACCATGGCTTCCAACAGTCAAGAACTGTTACAAAGACTTCCAATTTTAGAATTAAATATATTTAGACACATTATTAGAGTAAGGAATTTTATAGGGAATAAGTACTTATTCATCATATTGATGCATAATACCACATAAGCATGAACTAATAATATATGTGAACAGATATTTGTTACTTTTAATCTGTTATTTAAAAGATACATTTGGAAAGCTTTAAATTGGGCTTCACTGAAAACATTTATTTAAAATTGTGTGGTAAAGTTCAGCATCCTGTTTGTAAGAACATACAAGCAAAACCTGGGCTGGCAGTTTAGCCTGACCAAGGCCTAAAGAAACCAGCCTTCCTACAAGACATTTTATTTAATGTTTGTTTTGGAAATATCTGGAGTCGTATACTGGCTGTAGAATTTTGTTTAAGGGAAAAGAACCATGATCTACATTTTTCAGCTGTACGCACCAAAAGAATTCACCATGAAGAAGTACAAGGCAGTTCTAAGGGGCATATGAGCTTTAAAATAAAAAAGTATATCTTCTTGCTCATGAACACCTTTCTAGCTGCAAAACAAGCACCTGCACTATTAATTGTCCATTTGATATACACAAATAAATGCATGCACAGTACAATAGGATAGCTGCATTAAAAAAATCTCTTAAATGTGTGAGATTATTTGAGATTACTTCTGCCTTAGCTGTCGCTATTCCTAAGAGCATCATTCATTGATATATATATGTTACACATCCTCATGCGCACAATAATCCCAACAGTGGCCAAGACACAGTTGGTCTGTAAAAGTCATTCCACAAATTACTGCCTTCTACCTAAACATTTTTGTGAGAAAAAAACCCCAATTCTCTCTAACACCACCTGTGAATCAAGATTCGCAGGGTCATTCATATGCCCATGCACAGTAAAACCCACCACGTATGTTCCGTGTTTTCATCCTATCAAAAGACAGAGAGAGTATGTCTGCAATCTCTCCACTGCCACTTCCCTGCTGCCTTGTATATTGTTTGTCATCCTCAGAGCTGAAACAATGTTCTGACATATCTCAAGTCCTTTTAATTAAGGTAATTGCAACGATTTCTCAATCTAAAAAGTTGCATCACACCTGAACAGTCAAGTTAAATTCAGTTTCCCCATCTGAACATGTGTATGAAGTTGGAACAATACTGGCTTCTTCCTGCATTCTCAGTGCACTGCCAAGATTAGCATCCAGCTGAAGCTGAACTAGTTACCTGGATTATGCTGAATCCTAAATGGCCCGCCAAAATTAGCACTTGTCTGACACTGATTTGGCATCTGGATGACAGTAAGTTTAAATGGAACTTGATTTTTGCCTTCAGAAAAAAAGGAGTGCTTCCCAACAGAGCACCTGTGTCAAACAGTGAAGCACTGGGGTTCTCTTTGACTCCAGTCTGCCAATAACAAAAATATTCTTTCCATAACGAGCTGTACATTGTGTCCTTTGTTATCAGCCACACTCATGACCACAACAATATTTACATCACTGACCTTCATATTTCATTGCTGCAACTCATCGTCAGGGACAAAGCTCCATGTTATAAAAACTGAGGCAGTTGTAAAACACAGCAGCCCTATGTATTTAGCAACAGGTCATGGTGGTAAGTTTGCCCTGGAGTTCAGCTGGCTATGGACTGAATGCAGAGTTTGATTTCAAAGTCTGTCCTGATAATCAGAGCTTTCTGTGAAACAGGATTGAAGCACCTGAGTGTCATGATACCCCTCTAAATGCTGCTACAGCTGTAAAATCCTTGGCAAATGAGGGAGGGTTCCAGGGCAGGGACAACAGAACTTTTTCCAGACACAGGACTCACACTTTGTAATTTGCTCCCACAGCATACAGAACAAGGTTTATAAATAAATGCTCTTTTGATCTGCCTCTTCCCAAGATCGTTAAATATATACACAAGTATACATATAAACACATGCACTCATGTACACACACACTCAAACATGAAGCTTTATCTCCTAAAAGCTGAGGAGGAAAAGAGATGTTTATTTTAAAGAGATCGGATGCTTTGGTAATAGAGGACAAATTTTTGCTCTTAAGAACCTAATTATGTGTTCTCTTTAGTCTCACTGCATTAAAATTCACTCTTCTCAAGACTGAAAAGTACACCATTACGTAATATATTAACTTGGTTTTAAAAATGTAAAGTTTGTCATTTTATGACACCTGGAGAGCAATTTCTATGCCTCAACAATAAACAATTTTCTTACCACTTAAATTTCTGTGTAACTAGTAGTCTTATTTTGTGTCCCAGTTAGAGCTTCTACAGTTCCCTGCTGCAGAATCTCAAGTCTTCTTTCCTAAGGAAACAAGATGTAAGCAGTCGTGTACTCCATCCACCCATCTGTCAGATCCACGTTGAGTCCACTGTTCAGTTTCAAAAAATTGGACAGGAGCTAGAATGCTCTAAGGCAATTTAAATTCTTCTTCAAAATTGGCAGTTGCTGAGTGACAGAAATCAGAGAAAGGCATCCTTTGAGGAAAAAGTTTCAGGGTAAGCTTGGTATTTTCTGCGATGGTGATGGGGCTGAACATTTTTTTCTTCTGTACAAGCTGCAGCATTTTCTGGGAGGGAGGAGAAACAGACCATGGAAGGATGAGTCCCTGTGGCCTGAAGAGAGGTGTAGGGACATGACCCAAACTCATATGAAACCAGAAATCATTAGGTTTTTTTTCCCAGATAAGCATTTATTTATGACAAACTCCAGTGACTGATTTATAAAGGGATGTAGAGCTGGAAGATCTTGGTATTTATTCATGCAGTAGTAATTTCCCCAAGGAGGGAGAACTAACTGTTCATAATAATAATTATATATATACAAATATTTTCTACTAAGATTATGAATTTCTAGCAAAATCTACTTGGATGGCACAGACTGATTGTCCTACTTCACATTCTGGAGGTGTTTGTATCTCGATGTTGTGGTGAGCCATGATCAGCCGAATCAAGTGAACCAAAAGGTCCATTGGTTTGATGCTTCCACAGCCCAAAAGCCTTAACCATTCAAAAGGCTGTGAAAAATATATAAATCTGTGCCTTACCATTGGCTGCAGCCCTCCCCTCCCCCTGTTTCTCATATTTGGTTGCCTTTCCAGGGAGTTCTATGTTCTTTGGTAGTTAATTGGTCCTCGTTATTCCTCCCCGCCTACCCCTTCTCCCGTTTGCTGTAATTCCTTCTCCCCCCGCTTTGGTACCCCCCCCGGCTGATTTTCCATTGGTTACTGTGTGTTTTCCACGCCCGTATTGTGGGGGTACAAGACCCCCTGCAAGCCACGCTTTTTCGGTTTTCTGCGTGGATTTTTGTCTCCAATAAAGCCCTTCCTGCCCAGGAAAAAGTCCCTCCGCTTCTTTTCTCCTTCCTCCTTTCCGTGCCCTCGCCATCGGTGGGCAAGGCGAACCCGAGCAGGAGCTTTGCCTGCCCTCCCGCGCCCCCGCTCGGAGCAGGCAGAAGATTGCCCGGTGCCAGGACAGCATGCTAGCCGGACGGCACCGCGTCTTCTCTTCATAAATCTTGTCCTTCAGGTTTTTGTGTCATGCTCTTCAGTGACCTCTGAAACAGTTTTGGGAGACCGTATGAAGTTTAAAGTCAGGTAATGTCTCTATTAAGTGAATGAAAATAGGAAAAACGAATAGCACATTTGCTTTCACTGTTAGTGACCCAGTACACAACATGGACACGGCGGGACAGAGCATCCTCATTTCCCTTAGCTGGGTTTGAGAGCCCTTTGTGCTGACCTCTGTAGCGGATTTGGTTTGTAACCAGGCGGAAACACCAATTTAGTGTAGTGGTTTGGTCCAAAATACTCATTGCTATTTACCTTCTGTGAGATAAGAATTAGGAGAAATGCAAAGCAGGCACGAAACTTGAAAGAATATAAAGAAGTTTATTAACAGACCTAAAAGAGGGAAAAAAAATTATACCACACCTTCAGAACTCTCTTCCTCCCCCACCTTCCTCCCTTCTCCCACTGGCAATGTAAAAAGGCACCCCTTAAGATGTTCAGTCTGTTTATCACTTCCATAATAACTTTGTTCAGTCCATTTAGGAAGAGAAGTCTCTTCTTCCTCATGCTATGAAAACATTATCACAACGAGACAGCTGCCCACTTCCAAATAACTCTGTTCAGTCCATTGGAAGAGGAGTCTCTCTGCTCGCATGTGAGTCCCTTCCCCCGACTTGCAGCTTTTCCCACAACTGCTTTCGAGGGTCCACTCTTGAAGTTTTTTGGGGTACAATTTTAAGGTTGAGC
>NW_008237242.1:760858-763822 GCF_000691975.1 Corvus brachyrhynchos | reverse complement strand
GGCTCCAGGATGGCCGTGGCCCGGCCTGGCCTGGCCCGAGCAGGGCCTGCACTGGGCCCACTGGCCCTCACACAGGGCCTGCAGCCACCTGTCCCAGCACCGGAAATGAGAGAGAGCTTAGGGGGGAAGTTTGTCTATTCTTAAATGTGGATCACAGAATGATTTTAAGTGGCTTAAAGAATTGTCCATATTCAAACTGGCCATCTGATAGGTTCTGTCAGGTCATGGGGAAAACTGTAAGCACTCCTTTGCGAGAACATCACTTCTGAGACTAGGCTAGCTAACCCATGACAACCTCACAATTCCCCTGCTCAAACAGCATGCCTGCGGGGGTGTGCTGGCAGGAAAATCTAGAAGAAGCAAGCATGGCCCATTCTACAGCAGTTGTCTATCTAAAAAGTGGAGTTCAAATCAGAACAGTTTGTGTTTCACAAACACGAAAGTTATTAATACAAAATAATGTGTCTGCAGCTGTTTGAGCATATTCAAATTGCTTCTGAAATTTGAAGTCAATTGTATTATACTAGGGACGGTGTAAGTTTGCTTTGCACAAGTAAAGAGTGGGAAGAAAAGTAGAAAAGTAAAGTATGTTCTAATGAAAGTGTGGACAAGAAAGCTTGCTCATCTCATTGGTTTTGTGTAAAAAAATTCAGTAATTTGCGTTCATAAGAATAGCTGCACTTATGCTTTTTCTTAAGCTTCTTCCTTGATTTTGTAATTTGGAATTTATGAAACAAATTATATGACTCAACTATGTAATCAGCGATGAGGGTACATACTTTGCAAGCAAAGTGCAAGCACACAGGATCTGGGATCAGAAATTCAATCGGACTACACCTGCTAATGCATTCATCTATGCGCCTTGTAAGACTCTGACATGTCACATGAATGACATGTTCTCTAAGCATTAGTCTGGAGTTTTCCTCTGGATTATCAGAATTAACAGCTGTGGTCAGCTGGCCTCAAAATCCAAGGACTTGGGTTCACGAAATGTTACAGTGATGGTGTGTTTGCCTCCTCCCCTGTGAATGCAGCTAACACTGATAGCATTACCATTTTAAACACAAATTAACCACAATCATTTTCTGTTACCAGTAGCACTGAGGGTCACCTAGATGCACCACAATGCAAATAATTGGAAAAGTTAATTATATGCCTGTTATTAATTAAAATATCACAAGAAGGCATTATTCACAGACTTCAAGAAAGAGTAGAAATGAATAGTTGTCTTAGATTGTAACGGCACTAGAAGCAACATATACATTCTTTTGGGTGGAAATAGGCTACATGTGGAGATCATCTTACGTAAAACAGCTGGCGCAGTCGTGCACTACCAGTTTTGCAGCTAGTGAAATAATTTAAGGAACCATTTATTGTTTATGTACAAATTTTTTCAGTTACTCTGTTACACAGAATAGATTATCTTGTGTATTATGTAGGGATTTTTTAAACTTTACTATATAATTTGAAGCATATAGAAGAGCTATGGGTGCCTGGTTTTCTATGGATTTGTGTCTTGAAATTTACATAATGTATTTTAGACACTCCTTGGTGCCTAAAATGGGCATTTTCTGAAGCATTTTTCTAACTGAAGGCAGTATTGAGTATCCATTTCCATGAATAATTTTTAAGTACTCTGTACCCAAACCAAAGCTGGTTGTGGTCAGCCAGGGGTTCCGTAAGTTATTACAATGGGAATTCACTCCTAGTCCATATTTGTGTCATATAAGGATACAAGGTTTAAATGCTTATATTTATTAGTTTAATTTTGTATGAATGAATCTGTCTCTTAATCCACTGGGTATATTGTTTTAAAGTCATTGAAAATGGGGCATGAAGACATGTCATATGTCACAAACTGAATATATCTCAAAATAAGTAAAGGGTCATTTGACAGATATGCGTGTCTTCTTCCTGTTTATATGTTCAAATCAAGAATTGTAGTATGGGAAGGATTAGTGTCTAATGAACATTTTTTAAGTAGGTCCATTTCCAAATTAAGATGCAAACTGTAAGTAACATTCCACAAACTTTATTTTATATGTTATAGAAAGTTTAAATCCTTTTCTGCAAAGACAATGGGGTATCAGAAAATCTGTGTACTCTGACAAAGAGCTAGTCTGTCAGAGACTTCCTTCGGGGAACTATGGATTAATCACTTCATGCCCCATGCTTCAGCATTGTTTCCAGAACTTTAAGGTATCATCTACTGATCTAAATTTACATTTTAAAATAGATATTTCATATTTTATGCTTCCAAGCTTGCTGTGGGAATTAATTCAAAAGACCATAACATGATAATTGCATGACTTCAGAATAAAATACTGTTCCATATTCAAACTTAATGGTTGAAGCTGATTTGTTTTTCAAAGATCAAAACAATTCAATATAAATAGATAATACATGAAACACAGAATCTTAGAGGAGCAGCTAAGTGGTCAAACAAGTTATAAAATAGATACTATTCAGAACAGAGTCATAAATTTTCAAAATCTCCTATATCTTTTTGGTCTCCAAGATCTTGTATTTCCTACTGCTTTGTGCAACCTAAAAGTTAATGGTTATACAGAATGAGGCATTTTCTGGTTAGCAAGGGAATTAGTTGTGTTTAACTGGTCTCCTGGTAATCTGTTTTATGACAGTATCCTTCAAGGCTAAGCTAATCAGTAGATAGAGAATCCTCCTACCCACCAGCAAGGAGAGAGCCTTTGTCTTGTGAGAAGGGCTGAATGGCTGCAGCTACGGTCATTTCCTTAGACCCTTGGCAAAGCACTGTAGAGGAGTGCTGCATTGACAGGCAAGAGCTGCTGCTTCAATCCCTTCCCCCAGGGAAGATCAGGAACAAGGTGAGTAATGAGAAATGCGTGTCTAAGTGAAGGCTTCAGTGCAGGAGGACCGTCTGTGGCAGTCGATGCCTGTGCAGGCAGTTATTAATAATGATGCAAACCCCCACAGAAATTCTGG
>NW_008237242.1:760024-760770 GCF_000691975.1 Corvus brachyrhynchos | reverse complement strand
GCGGTCTTTCAGCCCTTCCTGACACTAGCAAATGTCACAAAGACCAGAACAGGCACGGATAACAGAAAGACCTTTTAAGCTACATGTTTCTCACCAGCTCTCTGGTCCAGATGCAGCATTTAGCCCTTCTAAAACACAGCACGTGCTGTATTTTCCCACCTTTCAGAGTTCTTTTCCGAAATCCCCCTGCCCCAGTTTCCCAGGGAAGCAGGCAGCCCCCCAGCGAGGCAATCCCACCTGATTTCCACAGTCTGCGTGGTGCCGACCCCACGATCCCCCTGCTCAAACAGGGCATTATTTCACAAGTAATGGGGCATTCTCACTGTCCCGCGGGGTGGGGGGACACTGTTTAGGAACACTGTTTAGTCTCAGAATTCCTGTAGATTCCCCAAAGCTATGTGAAGTTTTCCTAATATACTATTATCAATTCGTATTTGCCTTCCTGCCGTGCTGTAAAACTACCACAAACACCGACAACAAAAGCGGCAACACGATTACGTGAGATTTCCACACACACGGTCAAACACCAAGTTATTTGTTACTCTTTATGCGTTTAACACTATCGCTATCTCCCAAGGCACTGGAAGTACTGGGAGCATGGGTGGCACTATCGCTGTCCCCTGGGACATAGGGGAGCACCGAGGAGTACTAGGAACACTGTGGGGCACTGAAGTACTGGGGGCACTGTCGCTGTGCCCTGGGACACTTGGGGGCACTGGGGACACTGCCGCTGTCCCCTCACGGCG
>NW_008237242.1:745936-759091 GCF_000691975.1 Corvus brachyrhynchos | reverse complement strand
TGCCGGAGGCTCTGCCCTCTCGCCGCGTCCCTCCCCGCGCCCCCGATCCCCCGATTCCGATGGAGCCACCGAGCAGCACCGCCTGGGAGAGGGGCATGAGCGGCGCCGATGGTCCGCCCTTCATTCATCGCTTGCAGGCTGCCGAGAGATTTGTGTAGTAAGCGTGCTTGGGTTTTGCCCTCGCAGGGATTTCAGCAGCCCTCAGCAAACTGCGGGCTTTTTCTTTCAGTGTGTAGTATAAACATTGGAGAAGTACATGCGGAGGAAAGCTCAGTGTTGCGAACAATTCCCTCTAAGTCTTAGAGTGGACTGATTCGCATTTCCTCCGTTTTCTTGCCTCACATCCTCGCTTCATCCTTACGTATTTTCCTCCGTTTGGACAGCCAAATCTCTCTCAAATACGCTCTGCTTGTTACAGTTCTTAGAAAAGCCTTTTTCTTTAGTGTCTAAGAAACCTTTAAGGTAAAGGTCCATTAATGAAGGTATACTAAGGAAAGCAAGCGTCTCTGAGAGTTGGTATGTGCACCCAGTGTCTTGTGTCTTCATCACCATCATGCTCAGTGACTTCACCCAGTTCTCCCTTTACCCTGTGGCTGTCTCCTTCCAGTGTTCATCTGCCACCGGTGGATTGAAGGGTGTACCTGAAGGAGTTACTTTGGCTGCCAGCAGTCTGTACAGTCCCTGTCACGAGCTCATATTATTATGCCTTTATTCTGAATAAGTCTATTACAGTAATTGGTCCACAGATTAGTTTGTGTCTGTCAGGTCTTCAGTCTCTTACAACTGGAAATATTTTAGGCCTCTGTTAGTTTGCAGTGTTTGGATTAAACTTGTACATGTGCTTAACTTACGTAGCAACGACAAATGGCTGCATAGCCATGCTGTGTAAAGAATTTGGATAAAGTGTACAGTATCTACAGCAATGTCTGTGTGCTTCAGTTGGTCATCTGCCTCCTATGGAATTCCTGTCCAGGCATTTTTTACACGTTTTGTATAGCTTTCTAGTCACAGTTCAGCAAGTTTAATGACAGTCTGTGTTGATTCTCATGTAGGTTCCTGTTGGCTGAGGTGTCCCTGTACTTCCTTTCATATGCTGGTGAGGGGAAAGAAGGGTCTCTCACAGCTCATCTGTAAGACTTTTTCTCATCATTTAGCTTCTCTTGACGAATCATTTCGTGTTGTTGGGTATAGAGGTTGTCCTCAGTGTGCAGCTAAACCCAGGAGAAGCAGTGTTTGGTTGCTTTTCCCTAACCGCTTGTGTACAGGCGGTGACTCAGTGAGCAGCATTGCACATCCTTAAGGTGCTCATGACTGAATGTAGTGGTAGATGCAGTTTCTTTTCTCATGTGAATGCATATTTTGCATGATTGGTAACCTGTATCACTCTGAATACGCATTTTTTAAAAAGTAACTGTGAACTCAGTGATTGTAATAGTTGCAGAAATGCCTCGGAGTCCTTTTGGAGAAACTTACAGGTACACAGTAATTCTTGGTATTTGTGACAATTCTAGAATTTCTGTTCTAGGACTGGTGCTTTTTTAAAATCTATCTTTCCCCTTAAAATAGTGCCTTGTGAGGAATTGCAGCAATAAAACTTGGTGTCGCCAGGTAGACAAAGCCCAACTTGCCTAACTATGTGTGTAGCAATATTGAGTTAACCTCTCCCTGTATGGGTGGGAATACAAAGATTTGTGCAAGAACACATTTGAAAGGTCTTCCAGAATTCTGGTTTTGAAACAGAAAATAAGAGAGTGAAGAAATTATCCTTGCTGCCCATTTCTTACCATTTTGTAGCTAACCTGTAAAAACTTGTGTATTTGCATTCTGCTGTGACTCTGATCTCAGACCGTTTTTGCTCAGACTGAGTTAATGGCAGCCTCACTGAATATGTTATGTGAGGGTTCAGAAGACTCTTACCCTCTCTGGTGGGGACAGAGATCACTTTGTAGCAGAGTGATTGCTGCGAAGTGTCCTTCCCCCACAGTGCCACTGCGGGCAGCTTGGGAACACGATGCATTTTGCTTCCTGGTGCTAGCTGCACTACATGCTCCCTGTGTCTCTGTTTCTCCTGGGGAGACTTGGGAAGCTGCTCCAAGGCAGCTGGTCTTAGAAATGAGCCCAGACACACTGTCTGTGGGTTTGCAGCTTAGTTGCATTGAAGGGCCACACAGAAGGCAGGGTGGGAGTTGAGTTTGTGTGAAAGCCTTGTTTTGGGATACAGGCAAAGAGTGAAAGCAAAAGAGCCCAGGAGAGGTTTGGCTGCCTTGGTGGTCAGAGCTACTGGCTGACCCAGATGTACTGGTGGTGAGGATTGTTACATTGCAGGGGCTCAGGTTTGGGTGATCCTGGAGGAGGCTTGTGGTGTGAGGGAGCCTATGCCAGAGGAGGAGTACGGTGCTGTCATCCTCTGTCACGGACCTTCAGATGTGCAGATGCTGGCTATCTGAAATACAGAAATTCATTTTCAAGGTAATGTTGGAGGCTTAGATTTGAGCAGCCATACCTGGGCTTGTTGCCTGCCAGTTGTGAGCAGAGGAGATGTTTGCAAGTTTCTAGAAGACAACTGATGTCTCTGCTTGGAAGCTTCAGATATCAGTAAAGTACAATTAATGAGAATTGTGGGCTTAAGCAGTTCTGCATGATCACCAAGACAGGAGAGAAGTCCTTGAACGTAGCTGTTGCAATCAATGTGTTTATATATTAAGACTGAATATGCAGTAAGTAGCTTAATGTGGAAATGGTGGTGCCTTTAGGCACACATTCTAATGAGATGGGATTTGTTCCATATTTAAGGAGGCTGAAGATGAATCATTGGTATACACCAATACATAGAGATACATGATACAGATCGTAGCATATATCATATCTGTGATATACACAGTATAAATCACAGTATCCTCCAAGAAGCAGAATATCAGTAATGAAGGTGACTGGCTGACATTTCTAATAAGCCATGAAGGCCCTGGGCATCTGTAGCTTAAACCCTTCTGTGGCCTTTCTTTTGGACACCAAGTGAGTCATATTATACAAACACTATGAAATGTTTCAAAGTCAAAGCTACAAGGTCACAATTCCAGAATTCTTTCTCTGTGCAAACAGAGATACGAAAGGTGAAGAAGCGCTCTAGACAGCAGAAGGGCAAAACATCTGGAGGAGAGATGGAGAGCAAGGGCAGATACTCTTTGGAGTGTCTAGTAGATCTGTGAAAGATGAAATCTTCCACTGGCTCTCTACATGCATGTTGTGCATGCCTGCTCCAGGTTGTTGTTTTTACCTACCTTGTGGCAGATACTCTTACATGCTTATAAATAAATTGTTAAAATCTGTTCTTAACCATACATAAACACGTCTGACCATCATAATTAGTGTTCTAATTCTGACTTAGTCTGAAAAGTGTAATTAAGTGCTGTGTGTGCCGTTGTACAGGGGAGGGTTTCAGAGTCTTTAGTTCAGAAGGGAAATTAGAGACCTATAAAAATGGATTCCTAATACCACAAAACAAAAATGTCCCAGAATGACCCAGCAATTTAAAAAAAAGTGTTACATCAGTAAATTTTGTGCTTCATATCATGCAAGAAATACTTTTCTTTGCCCTTATGAAATTTAAAGGGACTGTTGAGTTTCTAAAACTTGCAGTTGCCAACTTTAAGTTAGATGAAAAATAGTAATCTTTCTCCCAAGTCGATACAAACATTTTGCTTACCAGAAGTGCTAGCAATTTGCAGTTCTTCTGATGTGGTTTACTGGGATTAGCATCTAAATACGACTAGTTACAAAAATGCATGATCTGGTCAACTAATGCTGAAGGCTACTGCATGTTCTGTTTATTTCATTATCAGTAAATCCATGCAGAAGAAGCTCTGCTGTTGTCCTTATGTAAACTAAGAGAATGTAATACCCCAGTAATAGATAAAGCTAATTTCCTGACTTCTGGTTTTTGTTTTGTTTGATAGTGCAGATGTGATAAGCTGCTGACTTCTCACAGCTGTAAGGGAAGATGAACAATTTACCTGTCCAAACAAATTTCATAAACAGTTCTAGTTATCTCTGAAAATGTCTTGTCATATGAAAAATTATGTTTGTCTTGGTCTTAATTGGAAGGAAGTTATTCAGTGTGGACTAGAATTGATATTCTGTTGTGGCTGGCTTTTGTGTCTTTATTTGCAGCAGGGAGGGAGAGCACAGGAGGTTTGGAACACTTTTTGGCTCTTTTGGACTACTGCAGCTAATTGCTAGGGGTGGTAATCTCAGCGATGTGACGTTCACACCGCGTAATGGAAACTTGTATCTGGTTAGAGAAGAGGTAACCTGTTGTCACGATATTGCCTCCCCTGAAAGAGGCCAGTGTGAATTCGCACAGGTGGTGCATGGTGCACCAACAACATCATGAGCAGGGCTGGTCAGGAAGGAAGGAAGAATTGTTACCCAGCAGGTAGGCGAGCTTCAGCTGGGGCTCCTATGCTGTGCCAAAAAAACCCCACAGAACTGTAGATGGGGTGTGTGTAGCAGAACACTACCTTCCCACCCTCCAGCTTCTACTCTGGATGTGTACAGCACCAGTTGTTGCTAGCCTGTGCATTAAAGTTTTCATGTCTCTTAGAAAATTTCCTCTTGTGGGAAATGTACTGTTTTACCCATAACTTGATAGGTGATGGATTTTTGTTTTTAATGACAGAAAAATTCTTTGCTATTTTTTCCATTAAATGATGAAAGATACCATTTTAGTATCACTTTTAAATTATTTTTCCTAGGTACTAGTGTTACAGGCTTGTAACACTCATACCACCACCTGAAGATAGCCTTTTGGAAAATAGCCAAGTATTTTGGTCTTAGATTTCTATTTTAGAGGACTGCACTTCAATACTGATGCTCGTGATCCTTTCAAGCACTTATTTAGAAAATGCCACTCAAATATTTTCAGAACACTGGGATTTTTGCAAGTGCAAAGAAGGTAGCAGAAGGAAAAAGTAATATGCAAACTTCAAAGTTCAACTGAATTCTAATTTTAAAATGAAGTCTGATAATTTAGCAGACAATTTTAAAAAAGTTGCTTTTCTGAAAATCAGTAAGTATTAGGGCATTTAACCCTGTGTCCTCTTGTGGATCTAGGTGTACAGGGTATATTTGAAGGTAGTATCTTTAAATAGAAACTTAATTAATTAATGAGGTGATACTGCAAAATTTTTCATTGTTCTGTTGAATTCAAACTACCCATCTCTTCTTACCTGGTAATGTGAATTTTTTCAGTGGATGTTCTTTTAGGGAGCACATAAAGTGTTTTAAAGCTGTTAAGACTGTACTATTCTGTATCTTATCCTGAAAAGAGGGAGAAATACTAACTCAGTTTAGTGAATTGAAGCATACAGAATTCAAGACACAGGTTATATTCCACTAGGATTTTATAAAGCTAAAGACACTTTTTTTTTGAGAAATAAAATTTTTGAGCTAATCCACTGGAAACTGAGATGGGTGTAAATGCTTTTCAAGTTATACAACCATGGTGTGCATTTGTTTATCGTTACCTTTGAAATTTGATATACCTGCATCAGTGTTAAGTAACTTTACTTGCATCTGCTTTTTTAAAAAGTTCCTCATATGTTGTTGTTCCAAGAGGAATCTGGAAAATGATAGAAACAATTAAATGGTATGTAGTAATTATTTTTTCAGTAAGATTTGTTTTTCCAGTGCACCATTCAAGAATACTCGGTCATTTATATCAAATAGAGCATTTCAGTGTAATTCACCTAAATTAAACTTCTGAGACTATATCACCAAGCATCTGATGCTGTATACAGCTGAAGAAGGCTGCTTCTAGGACGTGACTTTAATACTGGTTTTAAGTACTTCATTAGTTGTGATTTACAACATCATGTTGTGCTGAATTAATGAGAATGTTTGAATTGCCTGGATTGCACAGGTTTTCTAGAAATCTGTTAGTGCAGTAAGCAGTTACCACTGTTTATAGTTAACAAAACAATTTGCTCTTCATTAGCTTTTGAATTGCAACTATTGTGTATTCTTCAGATGTGATTGAAATGACAGTAGTGCTTTAATGTGGTGGATGAAGAGTTAGAAAACAGTTTATGGCATTTTTACTTTTGTTCATGTATGCATCAAACTCTTGCCCTAAAGCAGCATTTCTGTAAACTTCAGAACATAATGTTGCCAGTGAAGTCAGCTAGTACTGAAGTAATGGTATACAAAATGCTACAGTATCTATACTTCACAGTCATTGGTGTACAGAAGGTACATTAGTCTACAGCAGCATTTGAAGGCCTGCCCTGACTGTGTAATGAAAGTGACGAGTCTAAATTATTGAAGAAAAAAAGTGAGGAAAATATAAGGAAAAAAATATTCCTAGCTAAAGCAGCCTACTGGACTTCTGCAGTATGAGGGGTGATGCAGCAAACTGGTAGAAACAAAGCAAGTAGCCAGGAACAATACTGGGAAAAATTCTGAGCAACTGACAGCAAGTTAGTAAATCAGTCAGTGGTGCTGGTCAGGTAAGTCCAGCCTTCTTGCTGTTCTTGTGTGGTAGGTACTGACTTACTGCATTGGTTAACCTAGCATATTTTTTTTAAAAGCAGGTTTAAAAGAGGCTTGTGTAATATGTAATAATCCAGACTGGGAAGGGAGGAGGAACTTTATTTAATGCCATAACTTGCAACTCAACAGTAGTTTGTAATGGCAAACTTGATTCATGTTCAAGGCTTTATGGAAAACTTAAACCTAAGCCTTGATACTTCTCATCCTCAGTCAGAGTTTGTTTCAGGAACCTGCTTAGGTTTCTCTGCTACTTTAGTTAAAGCAAATACTCATTATCAAAGCCATCCTGTAAGCAATGCATTGCCTTTGTGGATTGGATTTTTTAGCTATTAAATTGTCAGAAGCCAGTGCATTTTAAGTTCACTCAGGACCTGCAGCTGCTCATTGAGACTGGTTTTAAGGTTCACTTTAGAGAAGGTTTCAGAGCACTTGTGCAAGTCTGAATGAGCTGGACTGCAGGTTCTTAAAGGTGTCCCAAAATGGGTTAATCCAGTGGTAGCAGTTGTTAGCAAAAGATTGAGTGTACTGGGTTTGTGTGGCCAGGTTTTGGTAGTGGGGAGGACTACAGGTGTGGCTTCTGTAAGAGGCTGCCAGAAGCTTCCCCCATGTCTGACAGCTGATGCTAGATGGATCCAAGATGGACCCTCAGTGACCCAGGTCAAGCCAATCAGAGGTGGTAGTGTCATCTCTGTGATAACATATTTAAGAGAGAAGAAATGTTACTGTGGAAATGTAATTGCTCTCAGAGAGGAGAAGAGTGTGAATGTATGAGAGGAATAGCTCTGCAGACACAAGGTCAGTGAAGGAGGAAGGACAGGAGGTGCTCCAGGTACCAGAGCAGAGATTCCCCTGCAGCCCATGGTGAGGTAGCTGTGCCCCTGCAGCTCTTGGAGGTCCATGGGGGAACAGAGATTCACCTGCAGCCCTTGGCGGACCCCAAACTGGAGCAGGGGGATGCCATCAAAGGAGGCTGTGACCCCATGGGAAGCCTGTGCTGGAGCAGGCTCCTGGCAGGACCTGTGGCCCATGGAGGGAAGAGCCCACACTGGAGCAGGTTTGCTGGCAGGACTTGTGAGCCCACAAGGGGTGCACAGTGGAGCAGCCTTCCTGAGGGACTGTACCCTGTAGAGGGGCCTGTGCTGGAGCAGTTTGTGGAGAACTGCAGCCCATGGGAAAGACTCATGCTGGAGAGTCCTTAAAAAATTATCTCCCGTGGGAGAGCCCCCAGGCTGGGGCAGGGGAAGGGCTCCTCTACCTGAGCAGTGTCAGAAACAACTTAAGATGAACTGACTGTAACCCCCATGCCCATGTCCGTGTTCTGCTGAGGGGGAGGAGGGAGAGCTGGGAAAAATGGAGGGATGGAGGGAAGGTGTTGTTAAGATTTGTTTTACTTCTCATTATCCTGCCCTGATTTTGATTCATAGTAAGTTCAGTTCATTTCCCCAAGCTGAGTGTTTAATCTCTGATGGTAACTGATCAGTGATCTCTCCCTGTCTTTATCTCAACTTGTGAACCTTTCCTTATATTTTTCTCTTCCCTATCTCATTGTGAAGGGGTGTGATAGAGCAGCTTTGGTGGGCACCTGGCATCCAGTCAGGGTTGACATGTCACATTAAGCCAGTGACTTATCAAACAGTATTATTCAATAAGCCTGGGATTTTTCAGTAAATACTTAAATTTGACTAGCTTTTTTTTTCTAAATGTCGTGGCAATACTGTCTTGAGTCTTTATCTGTAGCCAGACCATATGAGATCAGATGATGCATTTACTATTTCTAGTGCAAAAGCAATTAGGAGACCACATTTCCCCTTTTAAGAAGTCAAGCAGCTTCTGTGAAAGGAGGGATATTAAAGATCTCTCTCAGCCTGTCTTCACAGGAGAGGTTCTCCAGCCCTCTGATCACCCCTGTGGCCCTTCTGTGTACTCACTCCAACAGGTCCCTGTCCTTCCTGTGCAGGGACCCCAGAGCTGGATGCAGTGCTTCAGGTGGGTCTCAGCAGAGCGGAGAATCCCCTCCCTCCCCTGCTGCCACCCAGACATTCTGGGTGCAGCCTGGGGTATCTTCCTGGGCTGTGAGCTCACATTGCTGAGCCATGTCCAGCTGTTCATTCACCAACACCTTCCAGTCCTTCTCCATAGCTGCTCTCTATCCCTTCGTCCCACAGCCCAATATTGATAGTGGGACTTGCCCCCAGCCCAGGTGCAGCACTGTGCATTTGGCCTTGCTCAATTTTATGAGGTTTATACAGACCCACCTCTCAAACCTGTCAAGGTCCCATGACTGACACCTTCACCCTCCAGTGTATCAACTGCACCACACGTCTTGGTGTTGTCAGCAAACTTGATGTCATTGCTGTGAATACAGCAATTGGAGCTCACAAATGATACTTGTTTTCTACTATACATCGAGGGTAGGTGTGCTGTCCTGTACTTACCATGAAAGTTAGTGCCCTGTCCAAACCTGGGTATCTGTTGTGTACAACCATCTAATTCAGCTCTCTCATCAATTCCAGCTGATGGCTGGTAGAAACACCATTCAGAGTTGTGGTTCAAGCTTGCTGTGCCTACCCTAGCAGACCCTTTTGTCTGGGATACTTGAAACGTGTCTCCAAGTTACAGATATCTATTGGGCAAGTTCTGCTATGGCTAGCTGCTCAGTTTATTTATCTATTTTGTTGTCAGTATTTTATTATCTAATATTCAGAAGCTGAACCATGCTTTAATCCCGTGTACTTATATGTGGATTATTTTTACATCGTGAAATAGAAAAGCTCAAATATGTCATTTGAGCTCCTTAGAAATCCGAAAGTTTAGTGTGTGCCTGACCTGTGAGGAAAATTGCATTTGTTTTTAGCATGACAGATTGAGCTTTACCTTAACTAGTAGTTAACACCAGAACATAGGATAATTACTTGCATATAGATTGACAGACTTTGGTAATTAAGTAAGTTTTGAGTCAAAGTCAAGTTCTGTCAGGAAAGCTAAGACATGTTTATGGCTTGAAGCATGTCCTATATTCAAAACTGTTTCTAGTTCAAAAAATAATGTATTGAGGAAAATATTTTTTCTATAAGCCTGTCAAAATCTCAGGTTTTTTTTTAAACAGAACAAAGCTGAACACTAACTTTGACTATACTTGGGACATGTGGTTAAATCTCAAGAGACAATTTCTGAAAGTACAGGACTTAATGCTGTACTCTTCTTAGAAACAGATTGTTATATCTATAGCGCTCAGAGTATTTTTGACTTTAGCTTAAAATTCATATTTTTTGTATTCAGCTGTTGCTCCCTAAATCCATTTGTATTGTATGGTGGTTCTTTCTGTAGAAGTTGGGTAGACTGGAAAGCAGTGATCTGCTCTTGTTTTCCAGATGGGGTGCATGTGTGGGCAAGTTCATTGTGGAAATTTGAGAGAGTAATTGTTTCTAGATCTATGCTTTTTGTTGTTGTTAGCTTCCCCCCTGTGCCCCCTTTCTCATCAGATATTTAGTTTAACTCCTGAATGAACAGCAGTTATAAAACAAGTGACTGATACACCGAGGCATTAACTCCCCCCTGGTGCAGTGGCAGTTTAAGGCTGCATGAAGGTTAGTGCTGTAAATTCAGGATAAGCCCAGTAATGAGAATATATATGTATTCATAGAAGGCCAAAGTGCATCTGAAAAGTTTCATTTAGTCTTACTGGACAAGTCCAGGGGAGGGCCACAAAGATGTTCATGGGGCTGGAGCACCTCTTCTGTGAGGACAAGACAGTTTGAGCTGTTCAGCCTCGAGAAGAGAAGGCTCTGAGGAGAGCTTATAGCGCCTGAAGGGGCTCCACAAGAAAGCTCAAGAAGGACCTTTTATGAGTCCCTCTGAGTGTATTGATGGATGAATGGAATGGCTTTAAGTTGAAAGAGGGGATATGGTTTAGCTGTTAGGAAGAAATCATTTACTGTGAAGGTGGTGAAGCTCTGGCAAAGGTTGCCCAGAGAACTTGTGAATGCACCATCCCTCAAAGTGTCCAAGTCCAGATTGGATAGAACTCTGGGCAGCCTGGTCTAGTGGAAGGTGTCCAGAATAGGGTGGCTGTAGCTGGATGATCTTTAAGGTCCCTTCAAACCAGATCATTTTGTGATTCTACTAGGATGAGATGCAGAAGGTGCTCAGTTGACAGATTCACTCCAGACAATATCCATATTGCTGTATTGAGAGAACATACTCTTTTATCCTAATGCTTAGATTAGCAATGCCATAGGACTCAGCTGTCGCTTTCTTTTTCCCATTGTCTAAATCAAGGGTCATAATCCACATATGTAGACAACATTGGGTACTCTGATGTTGCTGGGCTTCATGTTGCTTCTGTATTTGTGTCTAGAAGCCATGTCCTTGTTGTGCAGCAGTGTTCCTGCAGGGCCAACATTACTAAAGGACAGCAGATCCACAGTTTAAACCAAATGAGGTGGGACTTGCCAGAGGTGCAGGCTGAGACTACAGAAGGAAGGCAGTCAAGCAAAAGTTCCTTGCTTAAGTGGTTATTAGAGGAGCTTTGTGAAAAATTATCCTTTCTTTCAAGAAGGATCAGGCCAGAATATTCAAGAGCTATTCTTAGATATTTGATTTAGATCTTTTCTCCTTCAGTCTAAGGGAAAAATAGCTCCATTCACAGGAAGTGTTCTACTCCCCTGAGTATGCTTTTCACCACAAGCTCTTCTGGAAGTCTACTTTGCGTTGCATTTCTGCTGTGAGGTTTAAGACTACTACTGAAGTTGTGCCCGAATGTATTTTTGTCCAATTTGTCTTTGTTTTCATATGCTAATGCACTTTTTGATAGAATAGCTCTTGTATATATATTCATGCATTTTGCATGGTAATGAGGTCAGATTACTAGGCCTACTTGTAAATCAGAGCTTCCTCCAAAGGAAGAAGAGCTTGAAAGTTGTCTTCATGCAGAGTTTAATACCTCTGTGCCTTTTTGAGGAGTCAGTTGACAAAACCCAAACCTGGCATAGGTTTGGGGGCCTGTCTGATGATTGGGCTCAGGACCCAGGCTGTCCTTTTGTTGTCTGTACGTCCCAAGTTCCTTCAAGGCTCTTAAGGAGGTAGTCATGCACACAGCAATTGGACTGCCTGATCTTTGCCTTCATCTCTTTTAAAGTAAAAAGCAGGTGGTAGTCTCGGTTTGGTCTTACACTTTATCCTAAGTGCAAAACTCTTTCCAGCAGCAGCATTTGTCATAGTTTTCATGTGGCAGTCAGGTGCTGGATATGAGGCAGGAGCAGAGGCAGTGAAATACGAGTGTATCTGTCTGAACATTGGGAGACACTTTTTCACTTTGAGGATGACTGGGCACTGGCACAGTTTGTCCAGAGATGTGGTAGGGACTCCATCTGTGAAGATCTTCTAAAGCCATCTGGATGTGGTACTGGACAGGTGGCTTCAGGTGGCCCTGCCTGAGCTTGGGGTTGGACCAGAGGACTTCCAGAGGTCCATTCTAGCTCAACCACTCTGTGATTCTGTGGCCTCTGACCACAAGGACTGTGAGCACTTCTCTGGTTCTTTGGAGTAGTTGAGTGAGAGCAGCTGATGATTAGCATTCCTGTTGGATAATACTTGACTGCGGTTAGGCTCAGTCAGGCTTCCCCTTTGTGTGTTCTTAGATGAATGAACTTGCGAGTTATTAATCTCTGAACTAGAGAGATGAGGCTGGAGATGAACAGACTGTTGTAGTCTCTGGAGCCTTCTGCAAATCAGGACAATTTGTTAATTCCCTAGACGTAGCACAGCCATTTAAACTCAAGGCCCTAACTTTTCATTTTTCTTGTTGTTTAGTAATACTTGCTTTCTTGTTCTAGAGCTAAATTCAAAGAGGAGATCTACACATTCAATGCCTTTCTAGAGTGCTGCTGAAAAGGTTCATCCAGTTGTCAGAATACTGATAGTTTATTTGCTGAATGACCTCTTCTGTTTTCTGAAGCTGTTGATGAAATAATTTAACTCAGCTGTGGCAAATGGAAGTTACAGAACAGACTCTGTTCTGTAGCAAGGGCACTACCCATACCTCTCCTTCCTGGTGATGCCAGGGAAATGTTAGCTGTAGGCTCACCACTGATGTTGGTGGCTCAAAAACCTGCAAATGATCATGCAGAGAATTATTACATTCTTATTGTTCTGAGATAAAAGCTCTCTTCCACCAAGCTGAAAGATAGCGTGCTGACAAATTAGCCAAATAAATGAAGTACATAAAATTGTAATGTGGAATTTGTGGTTTCTATTTTCTGTGGAAACAGCAGCCTGGAAAATGTGTGCTGCTGCAGCAGTCTGCTGGTCAGGTGCTTGTTTCATTTCCAGCGGATATTTCTAGAGGAACCCTGATTTTAGTAACAGTTGGTGTTTTTTGGAAATTGTTTGGTTGTGGATTTCTTGTTCTTATTGTAAAGAAAGATCAATTTATGCTTTAAATGTGCAATTGAAAATTCTTCTAGCAAAGTAGACCTGGGGTGCTCAGCGGCAGATATCTGAGGGAGGCAAGTACCTCCTTCTTCCCTTTCTACCTTTTCCTTTCCCATCCAAATGGATCATGAGAGGCTGACAGCAGACCCAGCAATGGGCAGTGCTGTAACTAGCATA
>NW_008237242.1:717782-745888 GCF_000691975.1 Corvus brachyrhynchos | reverse complement strand
CTTTCCCTCCTCAAAGCCCACAGGGGCACTGTTCAAGTTCCCAGTGCAACACCATGGACTCTGCACGACTAAGAGGGGTCCAGGGTGCACAGCATTGTAGCTCAGGAATAGAAACAAAAGATTTAAGTGTGTGAGGCAGTTAATGGGGCAAAACACCCTGTACCCCAGTAAACCAATGCGAGCAAGCTTTGTAAAAATAACCTTCAATAATTGTCTGGATGTTTCCTGATCATCCACATGCCTGTGTTTGTGTGTGATCCTGCATAGCTGGCAGGCAGCTACTCCCACTGTCTGCTTTTAGTGCCTTGATGCATCCAGACACCCTGTGAGTCTGTTGGAAGTGGTTTCCTGATCCCAGCTATAAGATGACTGAAGATTTTGTTCCTGCAAGTTACTTGCCAGTTGTAAACACACTGAGTGGAACAGCCATGCTGTTCCAGAGCAGCCAAGTACATACTTTTCTGTAACTTCTTCGGTGCTCAGTCTGTCTTATGTGCTTAGCTCATGGTTGGATTTCTTGACGTGAATGGGTGTCAGATGCATAAAGATTGCATTTCCTGGGTATTGGATTGTGGTTGACTTCAGTCATATCCCAACAGTGCTCTTCCCTTCTCTCAGGAGTTGTGTAGTATGTGAGTCTATAAAAATGGGATTAGATGAGGCTGTCTGGCACAACTTTCTCTTGGAATGGTATAAAACATTGAACTTGAATAAATTGCCGGAAGTGCCTGTTTAGAGCTTCTGGCACAGATGAATTCCTCTACAAAAACTCTAGGAGAAGTTCTGTTTCTCTGCTGATAAATTGGTTTTAACTGTTCAGGGAAAAGGAAGCAGTGACAGTGTAATTGTAGGTTAATTCAGGCTAGAAGGAGCATGAGGATCCTGCTGCTCAAAGCAGGATCACTTTCACTATGAATGTATTTATAGACTTCTTTTGCTTAACATCCTTTGCACCCTCTTTCTTTCACTTTCTTTATCTCCATGCACACACATATTTGGCAGTATCAGCCCCAGATGAGGGCCCCCCTTGCTAAATAAGATAAAGAACAAATGGTGACTGAATTACTCGCACCAAAACTTGTTGAAAGAGTAATCTGCAGTCAGTAGTCTCACCTGCCTGCTCGTAAGAGTCTATCTGTATAAACTGCAAAATGTTTCCATGGTCTGAAGATTGTGTTGAGATTAAATATTCAAATTCTTCAGTTTCCAGGAGAGATGAGACTAGAACGCACCTGCACAGTTTGTCTTGTTATTGTTTGTTACCAACTTGTTTAAAAAATGTGGCATATAATCCAGGGAATGATATCAAAGGTAGTAGGTAAATTGTCCTTAAGCTTTTTTTTGATGCAGAGAAAATGTCACCTTTGTCGGCACTTGGCAGTCTTCCATTTTAGCTCAAATACAATTTGAAGGGTAATGCTGTAGGCATTTCAGGCTCTGTTTTCTTAATTGTCATTCCTGTTGCTTTTTCTGTTCTCTGTCTTCTCTACAGCACAACCTTGAGCTTTTAGCACATGGCAGAAGCACAGTTAGTGTAACTTTATGTACAGTTTAAATCAGTTGGCAGATTCAGGAGGAGCAAAATGTCGGAAGTTGCATGGAAGTTAATGTAGTATGCTTGTTTGCATATTTGTGTAGTCTGTGATTATTGACTGTTGTGGCCATGTGATTCATTTAATGAATTAGTCAATATAAGCTGACTGCTATGTATATAGAGATGTAATTAATGGAGTGCTTATAAAAACGGATCTCTGCTGAGAGAAAAGACATACTTTTTTATAGCTTGTATTTGCACTGCTCAAGAGCACTTACTGTAGTGATGAATTGTTACAGTGGGGATACTGCAACACGTGTATCAGACAATGAGGCCCATGGAAAAGAATATATATATGGACTGATTCTGGATAGATGTTTCAGAGATGTTTTTTTCTCCAGCCACATGGCTGGGATCTGCCGAGGAACTGCTGCACTCACAGGACCCAAGGGTCCCTGCCCGTGCAGGGGAACACAAAACAACCCATGGGGAACGAGGCTGAGCAGGGGCAGGGAAACCCCGTGCCTCCCCCCAGGGCCCCTCTCCCAGGACCACATGGCAGGGGGAGAGACCCCAGCAATTAACTTCTACAAAAACCATTTGTGTTTTACAGCTTGCCTTGAAGGGATCTAACTATGCTGGTCTGCTGGAACGGCATCGCATTCACACAAAAAATGTGGAGCATGTTGTAGACAGCTTACGGTAAGAATGTATGGCTATTAAGGATTTCAGACACAGTGCAAATATCCATGGATTGTGTGAAACAAAAGGAAGCCTTGTTACCAGCACCAATAAAACAGGAGTACTGAAAAGAGAGTGATGCAGTTGACCAGTTGACTAATATGCTTTATTATCATCTTGAAAATAAATGAGAAAGTTGTACGGGATTTGTGTGTCAAGTGTTTGTAAGCCAAATAGGAGTGTCATTACTCCTTAGCTGCATGACAGCTTTTTGGAAGGCTGTGACAAAGAACAGTACAGGACAGAATTCAGACTTTTTCTGAACTTTACAGGAACGAGAGGATAGAAGTTCGTCTTGTTAAGCGTCGAGAATATAATGAAGAGACAGTTCGGTGGGCAGATGCTGTTATATCAGCAGGAGGTATGACTTTATTGGAGGAAAGTATTTGCTTCAGTATGTTTTCATAGATACGTTTCTCAAAAATAACTTTGCAGTTGTGAAGCAATTGGAAGTGTGCACGTTCTGAAAACAAATTGCTAATCTAATTGTCAGAAAATCTGACAAAATGCAGTGGTTGTGACCATCTTGTACTACCTCTAGTATCTAAAATTGAAGCCCATGGAAATGAGTCCCAGTACATGGCCACTAGAAAAGTTTGGCATGTGTGAAACAGTGTAAACTGTGGAATTTACTGTAGTTTTCAACTAAAGAGGATAAAATGCTTGATGTCGTGATTTTATGTAGCCCTAAAAAACTACTCGTTTTTTGGGATATGAGGTGTAGAGCAATGTACTACCTCACGGTCCCCTTGCTCAAACTGTCTTTCTTGCTTTCACACTTAATCCAGTGACTGGCGTATCAAGTTGGATGGTACAGGTAAAAGTCTGCAACTTCTGAGCATCTTGTGCCACTGATAAGTGTTTTTCAGATGAACAACAGAGCAACTAACCTGACTGTTTATTTTTAATATTGGATTGCAGCTGTTCATTCAGTGGGTTTTTTTGGGATATGCTGCAAATACAGCATTGTGTTGCTGGGCTCACTCATCTGTGGCAAATAGGCTTGACCACAGCTTTCTCTCTTCCCACTAGTCAAGTTTGCCCTTAGGTACTGGTCACTGTGAAGGATGGGTAGAAAGGCTTATGTATATATTTCTGAAGCATTCTAATACACTCTTGTAGATTTCAAAGAACTTCTCTAAAGTGCCAGTTTGTCTGTGGCAAAATTTTTTATGGTTGAGGGAAGCAGCTGGGAAGCGATACATGATCTGAGGTTTTCAGAGCTTATGTCTTTGTGCTTTTCAGAGCTTATATCTTTGTGCAAAGAGTGGATGAGGTTATAGTTGTCTTCTGTTTAACAGACAGGGAAAAATACCGATATCTGGAGAAGCCAGTACATTTAAAGATTTCTACTTCCAAGATTTCTACATACCTAAGACTTCTTTTCCAAGTATCCCTATTTGGGGCCAAATAAGACCTTTAAATTGCCTTCTAGGAGGGCAGCTGGGGTGAAGCTGAAGTCATTGTTTTTATGTGATTCACAGTAACATTTGGTTTTGTTTCCTGTCTCCTGTGGCTTTGTTTAGCAATACTTTCTAAATTTACTTTTGTTAAAGAATTTCTCTTACCTGCTGGTAAAAGTACAGAAATTTCCATAAATCTCTTTTAAAGCTTGCTTCTGCCACATTCAATTGCCTGGGCATGTATAGCTATCAGATAAGTTGTACTTCTTCCAGTTATGTTTGCCATCTTGAATTCAGTTGTCACTACTCCTATTTGAAAGGTGTCAGTAGTTTTGTCTCATTGTATTTTTGTCCAGCTTGCCTGATTTGTTGTTAATATAAAAGCACATAATGATAATGCTGGAGTATGTTCTGGTACTAGAATGTGAAGTGAAACTAACTTTTGGTCTGTCTTTTCTGTAGGTGATGGTACGATGTTGTTGGCAGCCAGTAAGGTCTTCGATAAATTTAAACCAGTCATTGGCATAAATACTGATCCTGAAAGGTAAAAACATACTTGGGAAAGCAAAGCTTTATTTAATATTAGGCACACTGTGCATCTGTTTCCATGGTACATGAGGCATACCTGTAGCGTTTGGCAGCATAAATGTCTGTTTTGGTGGGTTGTAGATACCAAGGCAACCTGTTGGTTTTTCAGAAAAGTTTCCACAACAAGTTATCCTGTCTCATCTGAGAGGACATTTAGTATTGGGTAAGCATAACTGTTACACTGCCATAACTGTTCTCACACCAGTGTAACAGCACTTGCAGCTAGCTAAGTTGAATTACTAACCAGAAATTTGAGGCTAGGGATGGCAGTATAGAACTTAGACAGGAAGCAGGACTTCATAAAAGCAGCTAAGTGTGGTGCCTGAACACACAGAAACATAATTTCTTTGTGAAGAGGGTGGATCCAGTAGAGCCTCAGATGAAGTTTGCTGTGGTTTCTTCGTGTAAACCATGTGATACCTCAGAAAACACAGTCTCCTGAGCCAATTGTTGGCACTTAGTTGTCCTATTATAAACTCTGCACAAGCTGCACCCACCTGCCCATATCAATCTTACAGCTCAGTGGATGCAGTGTGTTAGTACTGCCTGGTTGGTATAACCTTCAAATGGATGGCAGATGAAACTCCGAATTCACAAGGCTCTGCCTGCTGAGAAGTCTACATTTAGATTTCTGCTTTTGATACTGACAGTTTATTCCCAGTACATAAAGTGGTCGTCAAAAGGTTTAATTCCTTTCATACCTTACTTTTCTTCCAAAACTTTTCAAATGCTCTGAGTAGCTATTCTGTATTATCAAGCCTGACTAGCAGGGTTCAAATAACAAGTACCTTTAAATTGTCACATATTACTCAAGGAAGGGAGCAGTGTTTAGTCTTCTGGTTTTGACATGAGATTCTTTTCATCTTAGGCATGTTGCTTAGCTGTTTGTGTTGCTAACTTGTTTGTAAATGGAGGAAATTTTCTCACCTGCCAGGTTTATTAAGCTCAAATAGCTTTCCAAGAATGGTGACAGGAACTATATTAGTGTTTACGTATTCCTGCAGGATTACTAGCTGAACAGACAGTTTTTAGGGGAAGTGTGGGAGAAATATCCTGTCTCAGACCCACAGACTTCAGGAGCTGAAAGCAGTGTATGGTTGCTGATGTGCTACTGTGCAAGAATAGTACACATTCATAAAGGTCTCAAAAGTGTAGCATAGCTAGATGTAACACAAAGGGAGACCTACTTTGTTTTGTTTTGTTTTCCAAAGGTACCAAATCTGAACAGTAATACTGTCATTTTCATTGTCATTTTTTGCTACCAGATCAGAGGGTCACTTGTGCTTGCCTGTGAGATATACGCATTCATTTCCTGAAGCTCTACAGAAGCTTTATCGTGGTGAGTTCAGGTAGGATTCACTGATCTTTGGTTTTCAAAAACATAGAGGGATTGGAAAACACCTAATCATGTGCAATTCCTAAGGACCAGGTGCAGCTTAGTAAAATCTTAATGGCTCAGATTGTGAATTCTCTGTAGATGTTTAAAATGTTGAAAAATGAGTTTGTGGTCAAGAGTGAGATTGGAATACAAATGATAAAACTAGTTCCAGCAAAAAATCTTCTGGTATGACCTGCAGTAATAGATTTTCACTTCTGATTTAGTAAATTCACAAATAAGGAACTGCATCCTTGTAAGGAGTATATTGGTTTGCATATTTTTTAGGATTCAAAAACATACAATACATAAGAATAGAAGCTAGTGAAACACATTCAGTTAGGAAATGGTCAGTGTGTTGCTTGTGGGGTTTTGGTGATTGAGATAAAGTGGCTTAAATTTAGTTAACAGATTAGTGTAAGGCAGAACTTCTCTTCATGCTGAATATAGCTTGATGTTTTCAGTACCAGATATTCTTAAATAGAACAATCTTACTTGATTTAAAAAGAAGCAAGCTGAATTTTAAAGGACAGACTAGGGAAGAGTTTTTAATAACTACTTAAAAAGGGACATTGTTCTGTGTATATAATAACTTTCCGGAATACTTTTATGATGGCAAACCATCAAACAGAAATCAGTCACTCATGTGAAAGTATATAGCAATTGATTTTTGTTTATACTTCTAGCGTATTAAATTTGTAGCTTGAAATGTAGCTGTATTTGTGCCATAGGAAAGTTCTGAAATGAGATGAGTACAGTTGCCAGGATAAATAACTGAAGGAGTTTCAATATGTTGAAAAATATGTTGCTAAAAGAACAGGCACTTTCCACTCACGTACTCTAAGATTTAAAAAACAGAAACTTTTTAGTCTCCATCATTCTAAGTTGCTTAAATAAAGCTTTCAGTGTTTATGCAGATAAACTCCCTTGACATTTGGCAGTTTTGATGTTTTGCTGGAAACGAAATTGTATTTTTGTTGCTGGAACTCCTGTTATTGCTCATTATGGAGCTGAAACCTCACCAGAGTGAAACAGAAAGGATTTCCCTAATTGTTTTTCTGAAATAATAGAAACTTTATTCTTAAGCAAGGACACAAGCAGGTGTTTGATTTGACAGTTCTTAGTTTTGTTTGGCCCTAAGCAAACTTCGAAATAGGTGAGTAACTGAATCCTTGTCTGGAAGGGCTTCTGGTGTTTCTTTTCTTGGTGGTCAGTGGTGTAGTAGGTTCTCTGAATAGGGGTATAATAGAGGTACAGTCCCATTTTCTAATTTTGTAGGGAATGTGACATGTTCTAGCCATGAACACTGTAAGGAGGCTAGTATAGTGATACTCACTGCATGCTTTCTGCATGACTACCTAAAATCGTATTTGGAATTTAAGGGCAGATAGGTTGTGTAAATGAGGCTCTATAAAGATGACAATGAGGAAAAACTAGCAGTGTAGTCATATAAAGCATAAGTCTCATGTAATTTCAGGAAAAACTGGTTACTGTCACATGGATATCAACAGTATGAACAGGGAAAAGATGTGCTTGTAACACTCACTTGTGATTTGCTTTCTTAGTCAAAACTATTGCTATTTTGTTTTATGACATCTCTTAGGTTGTAAGAGGAAAAAGGAATTGATTAGGGAAAAGTAAAAAAATCTGAGTGTTGTAACATGGCTTTTATATCCTTCTCTTGCTTCAAATGAATTCCTCTTTAACACCCTAAATTCCTAGGCCAGGAGCATTTGTTAAAATGAGAGGATACTTGGGGCCTTATTTATAAACGGATGCATAGAGCTGCTTTTCTGGACAAATACAAACAAAAGATGTTAAAAGTATGGCACGTACTGCTGTATAAATTCTTGAGAGCTCTTTATTCTCAAAGCATTGCATCAGTCATTCATTCACAAGTTAGGGTCACATGCCTAAAAAGGAGAGTTGTTACATACAATTTTATAGACTACTTTTGGCCTGTGTCCTCTTATTTTGCACATTTTACACATGCAAGAAACATTAGGTAGCAAATTCGTAAGTGTGAAGAGTTGACTATTTAGTACAATTAACTTTTTAAATTTAGAAGTCATAGTGGAAACTCTAAAACTTGAAATATGACTTTGAATATATTTAGCTTCTGATCTTAAGACGTTCTGCTTTGAAAGTGGAGACTTTCAGATCCTATTTAATTTTGTAATTAATATTTCAGCTGCTCATATGGGCTTCTTTCTCCTCTCTTAGGTGGCAGTGGCGGCAAAGAATCCGACTGTATCTTGAAGGATCTGGAATTAACACAACCCCTGTGGATTTACATGAACAGCAGCTAAGCCAAGAGCAACACAGCAGGGCTCACATAAATGAAAGATTCCAGGATCAAAGTAGGTTAAAATCTGACAAGATTGGAATCACTTTGCGATGATAACTTGGAATAGAAGATAAAGATTTGTGAAAGTTTCAGTATTTGAAATACCTTCTGTCAAAGTACCTGATCTTAGTACTGTACTACTATCAAAGTACTGTAACTACTTGAGTATGTGTGTGTATGTGTGTACACATGCTAACTTTTAAGTTAGGTTAATTCAGAGTTGTAAAAGCTGGTCTTGGGCTACCAGCAAGCAAAGAAGACATTGGAAGTGAGAATCTGTCTGTAGGTAATTCTTGAACACTTTCACCTCTTTTCTTTATGGTGCGTTGAAGATGCATGGTTCTGTGCCTAACCTGTGTCCAGTACTGCATTTGCTCACTAAGAAGTCCTTGTCAACATGAACAGTTTGTTAATCCACTTTAACTACCTTGTGGTATGACGTCTAATTCTCTGAACTTCCTCAGAAATGTCTGTTAAGTCACTGCCGGTGAGTTTAACTTGGCTGGAAGAGTGACTGACAGAAGAGGAGACTTCATTCTGCCTGGCTGCCCATGACTTTTCAGGGAAAGCAGTGTCTGAACTTAAGTGTCATTGCTGACCTTGGTTTAAATGTTTATTGTCTCCAGTAAAGGACAGTGACTGATCACAGAGTAAAACAGTGAAAAAATAAGTTTGAAGAAAATGGAGCATGAGGTCTAGAAAACAAACCCAGGCAGCAGAATCTGTCCTCCAATAAATTGTGAGCATTTTTTTAAAATTTTGTATTTTTAATCCATGATTCAAAACTCTTATTTTCGATATCTGCAGGGTCTGATATTTCTGGTCCGCATCTTTTACCAGTGAGAGCACTCAATGAAGTCTTCATTGGGGAATCTCTTTCATCCAGGTGTGTTTTAATTGTTGTTTCAGCAAGGCACAATTGACTTAATTTCTTGTTATGACATTGCAATAGACAGTCAGTGATGAGATTTTACTGTCAAATTTCAGTTCTACTCTATAAATATTTAACACTGATTGTATTATTGCTGATTACAAAGTGTATTTTCAGAGATGTAAGTGCTGTAATGTTAATTTCTGGTTTTCTACTTCCTGTCTCATCATTCTTTCATTTTTCCTGTTTTCTTTCCCTTTTACTGATGATTTAAATAGTTCTTAAACTACCTCCTCTCCTGCATATCTTCTTAAGTATCTCTTCATAAGCTTTTAGCATGACCAAGTAGAAATAAGTTTTACCATGATTCCTTTTTCTGCCTTTCTGTCTTTAGAGGCAAAGGTATCAGCCTGCCTTTGGCAGAAACCTTGTTATTGATGGAAAATACATCTTTTCTTTTAAGAAATGAGTTTGTATCAAATCATGGTACTGCCTTATTCAGGATACATTTGACTGTCCTTTCTGTCCTGAAGATCAATGCATTTTTGGCAGCCAAACAATAAGAGGAACATGGGGAATATGACTGGGGCCGCAGTAAAAGTCATGGTCCTTTGTCAGGATTTCACCAAACTTTTACTGTATTTTATATCTCTTTTCACTTTATTGTTTATCTTAAAAAACATAAACAACAACAACAGAAAAGCCACTTTAGACTTTAACAGCTTGTGTTTGTACAGTGCCTGGGACACTGATTGCTGCTGGAAACAGTATAAATATTCTGTGAGTGCTTTATTTTTTGTCTGGACTTCAGCATGTGGCAAAAGGAATTAATCTCAAAGAGATAAAAATCCTGCTTTCTACTAAATCAGACCTAATTTTATCAATGTTTTAAAGAATTTCTTTAATGTGCAGTGACAGAGGAACACAAAGCTGTTTTCCAGTGCTATCTATGAGTGTCACAAGTACATTGTGCTCTTGGCTCCAGTGTATTTGAGAACCATTGAGGAACACAATACCTGTAGAAACAAACCTCTAGAAATTATTACGGCGTTAATAGGACCTTACACTTGAAGACTTAAATGTCATAGACGAATGTTCTGTCAGTGTCAAATACACAGGTTTGCTGTTTATTTAGACAAAATAATTTCAGGAGATTCTTCTAAGATCTTATTCTGCATGTCAGTGATGAAAAGAGGTAAATTGAAGAAAAAAACCCCAGAAAACCTGTTCTACCCAGCTTGCAAAAGTTACATTAAACTGACTCAAGCTGTGCACCTGTGTACTAATCTACTTCCAGTTCTCTAATCTCCCCATCTTCTCAAGAGTGATTACACAACATGCCCTAAGTTACTGAGAGTATAAACTGACACCAAACAGCCAAGAGCTGTGTTTCTAGTGGATCCAGACTGAAATAATAGCTCAGTAAGTTCTGTTCACTAAGAAAGGTGAAACTCAGTCACGCATAAAACAGTGAATGTGGTATTTCTGAGAGGGCATCTATTAATCTGAAGCCTGTATCACATTGTTTGAATTAGTCACTATGAATATCAACAAGTTTAGTTCATAAATATACTCTTGTATGTTCTTGTAGAGCTTGGAGAGGGAAACTTTGGTCTCTAGGCCTAACACTTGGAATCCCCTGATAGATGAACAGTAACGTGCAGGAGATGATTGTACATCAAGACCTAGTACATTTGAGTTTTAGGATTAATTTGCCCTGGAGAGAAATGTAAGCCTGCTGATTGTGTAAAGCTATTCATGAAGAATCACTGGATTTTTGATTGCTGAAGTGATCAAGAATTCAGGTTCAATCATGCTATTACTTACTGATGTTGAAATGTTTAGTGTTCCTTGACATAATTTAATGAGACCCAATCATAGCATAACCACAGTTTTTGTGCAACAGTTATGACAGGAAGGTAATTGTTTATAGTTTTATTTGTAAGTCTAACAAGCCCTGCAGATGAACCACAGAGCATAAATTAATATGAGAAGCGACTGCAGAAAAAGTGCCTTAAAATGCTGCAAATCATTTTAGTCCATTATAAAAACTGCTATAAAATAGTAAACCAGAAGTGGCTGTCAAATTGGAAACACTGTACAAAGCCTGTGAAACTGTGATCCAGATATGAAAGTCTAAATTGTTATGTGCCTGATAAGGCTGTGTGTTCTGTCTTATTCAGGGAGAACTTTAAGTCCTGCAAACCCAGTTTTAAATTCTCGCTTCATAGGGCCTCCTATTATGAAATATCAGTTGATGATGGTCCTTGGGAAAAACAGAAGAGTTCAGGGCTTAATGTGTGTACTGGAACAGGATCAAAAGCATGGTGAGTACATGTTGCTGCTTTGATATAAAATATAATTTCAGATAAGCTAGATGAGCCTATTTTGCTCATTCATTTTGTCCTTGCTGAGACTCTGTTGGATTATGGGTAAGTCAGTCAAATATTCTCACTGTCAGTATGGCTCAAGGCTGTTACAAGTATATGAGAAGAGCAGAGCACTCACTGCTTATGGGTATGGAGAGAAGCCTTGAAAGGGTGAGGAGCTGTTGCACTGAGACAGAAGTTTGCCTTAGGTGTAATTTCAGTGAAAGATGAATGCCACATGTGAAGATGAATGGTTGGGAATAATTGTGAGGGAAACAGATTCTGCTCTGACTTGCAGAGAGCATTCATAGTGATCTGTGAACTACTCTTGTTGGCTAAAATTAGAGTGCTTAGATGATATAGCTCAGTAAACTTATAAAATCTAAGCTCTAAGAAGAATGGGAAAACATGTACTTGGAAGCAGTGTTAAGTGTTCTCTGGCACATCTACTGCCAGTTCTCCTTTCAAGCCTCTTGTTTCTTTCATACTTAATTGACAGGGGACAATCTCTGCCAAAATACTCCCCTTAAACAAAGATGGCCATATCTACACAGAACTGTGCTAGCTTAATCAGAGGGATAAATTATATAAACTTCAGTTTAAATGTGCCACAGTACTGCATGTAAGTCTAATCAATTTAGTTTTGAGATGTGAGAGATGTGTTTGTGCTCGCAGTTAAAAGTTGTACAATAGGCACTGGGTTTATGTGGCAGGCTAAGATGAACTAAAACAGAAGCTTTTAATGAAATTCAAAAATGAGTAGTCATGCTGTAACCATGGTTACTGGGTTTTACTCTTCATTGTAATTCAGAATTTCGTATTCAGGCAGCATAGCTTAGTCCTGGAGCCTGCCAAGGTTGAAATTGGCAGAGTGCTAGGGAAACTTCCCTAGTGTTCAATACCTTGGGAAAGTACAGTCTTATTTCACTGCTGTTCTTACACATCTCATTTGCTTATACATGGTGCTGAGCAAACCCAGAACCAGGAACCAAACTCCAGGATTGCCTCTCTCCATTGTAGCAATCAGTATGAGTTGCTGGACTTCTCTAAACTGAGGCCAAGCCTCAGTGGAGTGATCTTCCTTAACCGGTTGTCTAGGCGCTCTCCTGGAACTTCAGACTTTCTGGGACTGAGAGACATTTAAATATGTCCAGGTACTTTCTGTAGCTGCCAAAACTTGGGTAAAAGGATATCTTGATAGCATCTGCTCAGGCTTGCAGGTAGGCAGTAAGTGTAAGAGACAGAGCCTTGGACAACCATGGTCAGCAGCTCTGTGGTCTGATAGGTGTGTAGAGGATCTGTATTGCAGTCTGAGGCATTTTACTGCCATGACAGTGCTGGACTGAGGATTTTGAGCTGTATTGAGACCTGGGCATCTGAGGTGTTCACCGTACTGCTGCATAGTGGCTGTGATTTAGCACCTACTCCCTTTTGAGCCTGGGCAGAGGTGGAAGACATTTTTTGGGGTTTTGACTTAGTCCAGACTGAGGCTATGTTAACTTGCTCATCCAAATGTGTCAAATGCAGAAGTGTCTGATCTGACTGCTCCTTTTCTATATACACCAGTTCTGTGATATTCAAGGCCACACCTTAGGGTATAAATACACACATAAAATATTTATAAAGAAGTGTTGGGTTCATAAATGAGAGCTAACAGAAAATTAATTAGCAGGGGTTGGATAGACCTTTGGATAAGAACACAATCTCTAGAACTGTCATGCTTCAGTTTTTTAATGCAGGCTTTATTCAGCCGTTACTGGGGTTTTAAGGCAGGAAGGTTATTGATAAGGAGACTACATCCCATGCTCTTCTTTCCTGAAGACTTGACTTAATGGGTTTTTAAGGTTTACAAGGTCACAGGTAGATGCCAAATCAAGAGTTGATTTAAGACTTGTTTTTTAAAATAAACTGGTATCAGCTCACACTTAATACCATTCTTTTTCCTCCCCAGATGTTGAATTTAGTTTTTCATCAGTGTGCAAGATTTTCTGTTTTGTTTTTGCTCGGCTTTTCTCATAAGTTGTACTGCTTAGTAAACAAGACTTCTACTTCTCTGTCTAGGTCCTATAATATTAACAAGGTTGCACATCAAGCTATTGAAGAGATCCTTAAGATGGGTGAGTGAACAACGTGGCATTAGTAGCCAAGTTTATATAAAGATACATCTATCTAATCGGGGCTCTTTCTCTTGGCTCAACAGCAAAAAAGCATGGAAGTTTGAATATGCCATTGAACATGGAACTGGTACACAAAGGTTAGTGAAGAAGGCAAGATTTCTTTTAAACTATCTTTGGCCAGTTCATTTTGTTTGTATTCTGTACTACTCAGCTTTCAGTATTTTAGCACTCTTGCAGTAACAGTCTTTCTTGCAGACATTAATTAGGCACAGTTAGCAAGAAATGCTTTACTTGATATGAAAGCACTTATTTAGACTTCTGTATATCCTCTTCAGGAGAATTTCAGTTCTCCTAAGATTTGAAACAGTTAATATTTAATCACCTGAAGAGAACTTTTGAGTGTTCATCATTCAGTAGAACTGAAAGCCTTCTTCTCTAAAAGTAATTTTTTTGCATGTGAAGGCTGTTAAACATCTGTCATGACTTCATGTTCCTTCTTGGTGGAGAAGCCACTCTTCCATGGAGGAATGTGTTTCTGAGAGTAACTAATTTTCTCTGGAAAAGCTAATGGCTGATTCCTCTACTTACAGTAACAAATGATTACAATGAGTCTCTGCTCTACAGTCCAGAGGAACCAAAGATGCTTTTCAGTGTTCGAGAGCCTATTGTAAACAGAGTTTTCTCAAGTAGCCGTCAGCGTGGCTTCTCTTCAAAGTAAGTGTTGGCCGCAATAGTGAAGAGTTACTTCATTCTGTGTATCTGTCAAAGTATGGGCAGGACTTTCCCTTGAAGTGTTTCAACATCCAGTTAGTTCTTTGAGTGACTTGAGTATTGTTCTCATAACAGCAGGAAGAAAATGTTTCCTAGTTGTGTTATGGCTTTTTAATGTTTGATCCCTGCACAATCTCACAGAATAAAAGAATCTCACTGTGCCCAGTTCTGGATATATGCCATTCCCCTCAGTATGAGACACAGACATTGACAAACTGGAGTGAATTCAGGGAAGGGCCACTGGGGGAATGAGGGGGCCAGAACACGTGGTTTGTAAAGGAAAGACTCAAACAGTGCTTTTGTTCATCCTGGAGGAGACAAGACTAAGGGGGAATTCAGTTGCTGCCTTCAGCTACCAAAGGATGGTTACAGAGGAGACTTAAGTTAAACTCCTTTCCGAGCAGAGTATAAGAAAACACCCATGATATTATGGGATGTAGGATTCTGATTAAAAAAAAGAAGAAATTTTCACAGTGAGAATAGCCAGGCAGTCAACCAGGTTGCCAGGTTGTCTCTATAGACTGTCTTATCACTGTTCTTGGAGAGACTCAAAACTTGCCTGGGCAAGGCCTTAAGCAAGCTAACCCGTCTTTGAAGTAAGGTCTGCTTTGAGCAGAAGGTTAGACTAAATGCATTTCCAAATGGAATTATTTGGTAATTCATCATTTTAACTTAGGGCACTTGTGCCAGTGGAGATTTAGATTGAATATTAAGAAAATTTTCGTCATGGAAAGGGTTGTAAAGCAGTGGAACAGGCTGCCTGTGGAAGTGGTGGAATCATCATTCCTGAAGGTATTTAAAATACTTGTAAGGCATGGCACTTAGGGATATAGTTTAGTGGTGGGCTTGGTAGTGCTTGTTTAATAGTTGAGCTCAATGATATTGCGTATCCTTCCCAATCTAAACGAATCTATGATGTATGGAGCTTGCCACAATTAAGTATAAACACATACAGCCATTAGTTATATGATCAGAATAACTGAACATGCAAACAATAACATAGAAACTATTGAAAGCAATACAGTATTTCAGTTTTATTTAAATGTGAATTCAACCTTTTGTATCAAAACAAATGTTTAAAGGAGCTCTGAGCCAAATTCTTTATTCTGTCTTGTCCAGCTCTAAAAGAGATGCCTTAAATTTTATAAGCTTAGATTTAAACTTCTTAGCTTAAATATGATATAGTCAGACTCTTAATATTGCAGTAATATGCTGCAGTTCTTGAAGTTTCCTGGCAAGCATCCTGACCTTCAGCTTTGTGTTTGTTAATGCTTTCCCTTCTCTCTGATGATTAATGTAACAAAATAGACTATATTAATGTCCAAATTATTTGAATCTCAAGCATTGCTACTTGAAAATGTATATTTCACATAACATGAAGACCACTTATTAGAATCTTAAATTAATTGTCAGCTTTTCTGTGGAGATGAAGTAAATCACAGTTAAATGAGATCATCAGTAGCTTTCATTAAAACTTGCATCTAAGCTTCAACACCAAGTATTATATTATAGGCTGTTCTCAGACTCTGGGAGCAGTAGGCTCCATTGAGTACATCCTTCAGTCCTCTCTGGACTCTTTGCTTAGTCCATACAAAGCACTGAGGGTTCGAGTATTTAGTACAATGTTAAATGGTGGTTAAGCATTTACTGGCCCAAGCAAAAGAAAGTCCCAGAACCAGTTTTATTGTTAAGTGCTTGTGTGAAATGCCTGAAGTTTTAAGCTGTCTTGTGATAACTTACTTGTTGGGCTTCTGCAGGGTCTGTGTCCGTTCCCGTTGCTGGGATGCTTGTATGGTTGTAGATGGAGGAACATCTTTTGAATTCAATGATGGGGCAATAGCTTCGATACTGATTGACACAGAGGATTCACTGTGCACTGTTCTGCTGGAAGAATGAAGGACCCTGATGTCTTTTGCTGTAACATTTATGGATCCATAGAGGGAAACCATGGGGATATCACAATGCTGCATTATATTGGAAGCTGGCCTTTTTGGATGCAAGAGCATTTGGAGGAGGCTTGAAATGCTTTTCATTCCTTTGGGTTGGGGAAACATTAGCCTGATATTTAAGCTCTTTTTGCATCTAGTGTAAAACATGTCTGAAGTGTTACCTCTAACTTCAGTGAAAATTGACATTTTAACCTGTAAGGCAAACATGAAAGCTTTGTAAACACAGGTGAATGGGTTCAAGTATTAAGTCAGTAGCATTAAATATTCAGATGTACAGTTTTTTTAGTAACAGTCTGGGACTGATGAAACTAAATACTTCGTACATACACTTTTGTAGAAAAGTTGACTGTCAATCTAGCAATTTGATGCAAGGATATATAGATTTTGGTAAACCATGATGTTGATGTAAAAGAAATGATAATACAAACCTTTTGTATGCTTTTCAAAAATTGTACAACTTTGTAGTTTCATACAACTTGTGGCAATTTTTTTTGTTCTTCCAATATTTTTTTCTACTTTGTAGACTTACATCAAGAGTAAAAGTCTGGTTTAATACATCTTGAATGACGTAGCTTTTACTTTTTGTTTGGCTAGATAGGGACTTGAAACCCAAAGGGTTTTTTGAGCCCTTCATCAGGAATATACAAATTATAGAAATCATGTTGGAGTAAGATAAATTCCTTCACTGAATGGATTAGCTGGCAAGGAGATTATCAGTGACACTAGTATATGAAAGTGGCTATCATTAAGAAATATATTTGGCCTTATTAAGTTGAATGGTTTGGAATTTAGGGTTCTGAATTTCTTATAATTAAAGAAGAATGAGATACACTGGGTATTAGGAGTTGGACCACAAGCTAATACCTACGTCTTCCAGTTTTCCCAGCATGGTTTTTTTTTTACCTTCTCCAGAAAACTTAAATTTCCAGTCCTATGCTGAATTCTACTGGTATGTAAATGACAACAAATTAATTTCACTTATCTCTGCTCATATTAGGTAATCAAGTTGATACAGAAAAAAAAAAAGCTCTGATTAAAGAAAAGCAAGTCACCTTTTAAATGTTTTAGAGAAACTGTGAACTGTGACTGCCTTTTGAAGTCTGTGCTGATAATTGCAGAGATAAGGAAGCAGAATTTGACAACACAAATATTCCTACAGCAGGAACTCTTCTGCTACGTGACTTGAAAATAGTATGTTTTGTTTACTACAGATTGGTTTCCAAGAGTGAGTTTTCTTCAAATGACTTTTGAACGAAGAGACTTCTGTAACAGATGTCCTCAGGTCTAATGGAAATGTTCTCCCATGTGGCCAATCAGTTTATTTATTGCCATTTGCAGAATGTAAACTGCTTTTTATTGGTGGAGGAAATGGACAAAGGGTTTTTTCCTTCTAGACTTAGAGTTAATAGAACTCAAAACATAATTTAGAGCCTATTGATTTGACCAGACCATTCAGTTTTATGAAAATATGAAATTGATGGAGATTTCTGAGTAATCTATCACTGTGTACATTTCACCTTCTAAGTGTGCTGCAGAGTTATTTACACTGTCTGGTTATCGTGACTGCAGACCCAGAGGGGAAAATCAAAGTAGCCAAGTAAGCTTTCAAAAGTTGGTAAGCTCAGGAACTACCAGAATAAAGCCCTTATTGTCTAAAATAACTTGCAAAGCTTGTCTAACGGTAAAGACACAAAAGCCTAATCTTTATAAAAGTTGTGTGCACACAGACTAGGGTGTTCTAGTTATTCTCAATCCATCTGTTACCAGTTAAGGATTGTTTATTATGTGCCTGTGTCAAGTACATAGTCAATATGCTGTTAGGATTCAAAAAAACCCCAACCCCACCAATGCCATTAACACTAATTTATTACTTCCTAGGACTCCACCACTCTTTGATCAGATTTAGGTATTGAACACCTGCACAGCAAATCTATGGCAGAAATCTTATCCCCTGCTTATTTAAACATTTGTGTGCTGAAATGTTTTAATGGAGACTGATTAGTCTGATCAGTAAGCATACCTCTAAAATATGCCTGTCATTCCTTATTATGAATGTCAAGACTAAAAGGCAATGTTTTCAGACCCAAAGTATGTTCGATATTAGGACTTAATAAATTTTCACAGTCAGATTCCTAACTTAGCAAAATGGAAGCCTGACCTACTCATGAGTGGCCTCTACTGGTTTTGTCTCTATTTAATTCCAGTTCTGTCAAAGCATTTACTGGTGAACACTTAAATTGATTAGGATGATTCAGAAATCTATAATTAATAGTAAGCCGCTACCTTTTTTTATTAAAGAGCTGTAGGACCCTTTTTAAGGATCCTTTATTACAAAGTGTTGCAGTACAGACAACTTACTTGGTAGACAGTATTCCAGGACAGGACTGAGTATTGGTTTAACACTGATTTAATCTGCATAGACTGGCAGTGATCTTTGCACCCGTTCTACCTGCTGAGTCAAGTCCATGGTATTTTCATCTAGTGCCAGTCTACACTGTGCTCTGCTAGACTAGACCTGTTATTCTTTGCTGCTTTTTTTTTCCAAGTGGTGTTTATACATTATGTAATAAAAATTAAAAGGTTAATTGATAAATGAAGCTGTCCTGTGCCTTATTTCAATCTTCAAAAGTGTTTCATGTGCTCAGTTTCTTCTCACTTACTGTTTCAGGTTGTTTTAATGGTTTGGAAGCCTTCATGCATTTACATGTAGTACAGAGACTTACCAGTGTAGCAGGTTTTGTTATGGATTGCTTAGGGCTACAAAAAAGTTATTCCCCTTGGGAAAAGGTCAGTTGTGCACACCTTATCCAGAAGACTTTCATTTTATGTCTACTACAGCTGCCATCATAACCAGACAGGCAACAGTAATGTTGATCCCCTTCCAACACTGGACTTGGTATGTAAAACTATTCCTTCTAGCCAAAGGCCTAATACTGTTCCTGTTCTGCACAGGGTTTTAAAGCATAGTCTAATAAATGCTGAAAGTATTCATGATAACACCCTGTCCTCTAAACCACCATTGCTGACACACTGCTAGGAGAAATTTCTCTTTTTAACCCATGACCCAAAGCTGGTGGCAAATCAGGGAAAGCATTCTCCCAGCCATCAGTCATTTTGTACAATCTAGCACTTTCTTAGATCTTTATTAAATGCAAGAGAAGCTGCATGGAGTTACATTGTGCATAGGGAGAAGAAGAATTTACAGTAATGCTATGCTCCAAAGATTTACTTTTTTTTCTTGAAGTAATTTAAAGCGTAATTCTAAGGCAGCAAACTGAGGCAATAGAATATCCCGTGTCCTCCAACCTCCCCTCACTCCTCCAGCTTTCACAAGGTATGCTGCCCATTAACTCCTTTATAAGAGATAGAAGCCCATTATAAACTCCTTACACTGTTAAATTTAATAAGAACAAACCAACTTAGATTACAAGATAATGCTTTATTTACTATACTCTAGAAAGTCAAGTTAAATATCAAATTCTAGTACTCATACAATCTTTCCACAGTAATTAATCTGTTCTGCACCAGGTATTCATTCCTGAATGCTTTTTCTCAAGACTGCAATGGGAAAAGCTATGTCCATGCAAAGCCCTACAGTAATATGTCAGCTACTCTTAGAAACATCCATGAATAAATTCAGCTGCTTGCTTACTGCATTCATGGGAAAAACAGCACTATGTTTATGCCCTACACAGGGTCCAAGTTTTGCCCTATAAATTATCAGCTAAAACACCTGCTGGAACGTTCTAGGCTTATGCATGAGGACCCTGATAACAGATGCAGATAAAAGTTTCATTTAAAGTCATTACCTGTCCCTATCCTTTATTTGGTTTTCTTTTTTCTTTCTGGACAGTTACTCAGCTTCTCCTGGGACTTTTAAAAAAAAAAATCAACACTAGACAATAGTGGTTAGTGATACAAATACAAGAACTGAAGTGCTACTACATACAAACTATTATAAAAGACAAACTTAAGTCTCTTGATAGCACCAAAGCATCTCTTCCTTTTAGCATTCTTACACTGCAGTCCCAGGTTCTCATTTTTGGTCATATCTAGAACCCTTTGAGCCCTCCTCCTGCAAGACTTCTACCAATTTATCAGTTGCAGTTGAAAGATCTTATTCTTTACAGAAAGTTTTAACTATGATTAGGCTCATAGAAGCTACATTAAGGTTCTGTAATATGTAATCAGAAAACCTAGGACCACAACATGAAATAATGGATAACCAACATCTATTTTTACAGATGCTAATTCTGAATGGGCTTTTCAGACTATTTGGCCAAAAAAAAAAGGCTACTGAAGACAAACATTTCCTTTATGGCCTCCTAAAAAAAACTTCACTGTAGCTCCTTTATGCTGCTTAACTGGTATGGTATTGAGCTGTCTCTTAGCTGCTTCTGTGTAGATATCCCCAATTTACTGTTTTCAAGTTTAATTCATTCATCCTACTGTACCTTTTTCTCAGTTACGTAGTTGAATAGATTTAATATCTAAGTATTCATTTTGAATTCTGCAAATTCCTTAATAAACCTTATAAAGATACCTAGCACCTCTGCAAGCTGTTCCAGAAATTGCAGACAGTTGCTAGAGGCTGACATTACTTAATTATGTTGATTTGTTTCATAGTATTTTTTTTTCAAAGATCCCCTGTAAAAAAGAAAGACTGAAAGAAATATTCTGTAATTGCTCACAGATTATCAGATTTCTTAAAGGCTTTAAGTACAAAAAACTAATATAAAATATTATGAAACAACATTAAGGAGTGAGACCAAGTTAGACAGTAACAGTACTATGATAAAAGGTGCTCCAGCACTTTTTTTCCTAAGGAGCTTCAACGCAGAGTGTGTCCATGGCACCCGGTGCATTGTACGTGATCACAAACTAGGATTCCTCAGCGTCAATCTGCATTTGATGCCCCAAATCTCATGGCTCTTTTTAGTGCCAACAGTTGGCCTTGCAATGCTGGTGAAGTGTGAACCATTGATCTTCATGTCAGGCAGTGCTTCCTCAAGGAGCTGCAGGGAGCTATCAGTCACTATTCCAAATACCTGAAGAGTCTTCAGTGTTCGAATTTCACCAAGCTCTCTGGGAAAAGAAAAATATGAAATTAATCATGAAACAGAAAAAACTTTTTTTTTTTTCCCCGCCTGTACCCAAGCTAGGTAACTCCATTTCAGTAATTTTTTAGAAGAGGGTAAACTACCTAAGCATGTATTTAATTGAAACAAGTATGCTGTACTGATACTTCAGGAAACTGGCTGAATAAATTACTTCTTTGCTAATCTCTCTCACAGACTGAAAACAAACTGATCCTTTCCCTTTCATATCCCTGGACTTAAAAACCTAGAACAAGTGGAAGAAATTGCCCAGATGAAGTGCCAGGATGTGTCTCAGAGGACACAAGCCCTTGAGTACTATCAGTCAGTCTCCAATTTGTAGCAATATTTTGGTGAGTAGCCAGACCCAGCTTCTTGATTGTTTTACATTTTCCCAGTCATCATCTGAACTTTGTACCTTATAAGCAAGTACTGGACAAAATCTAAAGGCTGAGGCACATGCTGCTACAGAGAAGGTTCTTCAGATCCTCATCTTCAATACTCCTGTTCCTCTCACAACCTTTCTTCTTATTGTTGACCATTTCCTTTGGGTTGACATCCTTCCTGAAACTATTAGGACTGAAAGCTTCTATACTAGTAAAAGGCAGAATGGCCTCATGAACAAGTCACTCTAAGCCATGTTTCAGTCACAATCAATAACTGATAAAGGTGCATACAAAAGCAAACATACACAGCTTACTAGGCCAGCCAGTATTGTCAACTCTGCCAACTTTTCCAATCCTTGCTGCACACTCAGAAGTCTGGTACTGATATTGATACTGGTCACTGGCAGGACTGCAACCTCCCGTTCCAGCAATGAGTACCACTGGTATAATGCCACTAACAGGAGACACCAGGCATGCATGGAGCAGCCAGTTCCATGAGTACAGACTGACACCACTGAAAGATTATCTCAGCTTTGATTCCAGTCTGGATTCTCAAAAGGTACAGGTTCTAGCAGTCAGGTTATTTTATCTTGGTTTTATTCCCAATTCCTCATACCAGTAAGTTTTGTGAAACAGTTTGCAATTCTAAACCTAAAATAAAGCAAATTTAAATTAACTTACCCTCTGCATGAACAGCAAAACAAAGCTATTTAGAGGTTACTTACACTAAGGCAGCAGGTGATATCTGGTAACATCGGCTAAGGCACAGATGTTGTAGGAACATGAGTTGTTTAAAATACTGAAAGCACTCAGGCTTTAACATCATGCTGTCACTGTTGAGAGAACACATTAAATTAAGGTTTAAGTATAAAGCAGCAGTAAATCTGGTATTTCCAAAATTCAGGCAGAGAAATTTATTAAACATCTACTTTTTCTGCCACTGAAGTATGTTTTTGCTGAATATGGAAGCAACTCATCTCTAGTAAGTATGTATTGTTGGGGGAGGAATTTTGATTTTCACTGAAGGGCAAGTGAAGCAGAAGTTTCTCTTCACAGAGATACTCTGCAGCAGAACTTATGCCATGAATAGGCAAGTTCTTCACACAGATTTCAAATTACTGTGATGCCATGATGATTTTTTTTTGCCTTTTCCTTTTACATACCTTTCATGTATTCTCAGTGTCCTTAGCACACATACTTGCAATCTTTAAGCCTGATATCTTAGCATAGTCCTGGAATTCTGCTAGGCCAGAACACCACACATCCTGAAGGCCTCACAGCTGGAGGCCAGAAAGCCTTGTGCTATCTTGAAAAGCCAAGGCCCTCTCTAGAACGTATTCTGTAAACTAAGATTAGGCCCATCTGGGGGGGAATACTTTCGAATAGGGAGATGTCACACCATTCATTTAAGCCTCTCATTGGGGAATCTTTGTCAGATATGCTAATTTGCAAGGTCTATAAAATTGTATATGCAATATATGGGGTGTGTGCATTTTGGTGTGTTCCACCTTGACAAACTGTTGCACATAAAGATCCCTATTAAATACCAAAGTAAAAACCCTTTTATCCCTTTACCATGTCTGACTTAATTCTAGGACTAGGGATAAGGCATCAACTGTAACTGACTAGGTCAAAACCAAAATACACCTTTTTTTACAGTTACATGGCCAAGCAACAAATTTGTATCAGAGATGACTTAAACCCTCTCTAGGGTGCTAGGCTAAACAACTCTAGGCATCCTTCCATTCTACCTATCAACTACTATCTCTTGTTAGTTAACAAATCCTTTAAGTATTTATGCTGGGGTAACAAAGACATCTTCAGGTTACTTACCTTCTCCAGATTAGGTCATGCCAAATAGCAAACCTTTTGTAGGTTTAGTTTGAGTGGTACTTCCTGGATGTGCAGTACTACACAACCTTGCCTCAATGCTAATCCCTTGAACCATAAGGATTTAAGGACTGGCTGCACAGGTCTTCTTACCTGAGATCTAAATGGACAAGCAAAGGACACCTCTCCACCAGTGTTTTCACATCTGAAAAGAGGTCACACAGAGACAGTCCCTCTTTCAGTAACAAGATGAACATGTTTTACACAGCCTACTCACTTTCCACACATGTTCATTTCTATCTTCTCTATTGAAACTCCACAACTAAATCACAATTTTTAAACTAAAAGATACATGCTTAAGACTTAACAGCATATGATTATGCCTATCAAGATACCTTACATGGGCTTCTTTTAACCCTCAGCAATACAGAAACATTTAGTTCAGCAAATTGTCCCTAGAAGTCAGCTACACCAACCATCAACTTAGCAAGAGATTAATTCAAATGGTATTTCTGTGAAATCTACTGAAACATAGTAATGGTGAGCTGCTGCCTGAAATACTTACGTGTAGTGAAAAAGTAACAAAAACTTTCCATACATCAAACACCCTTTCACAGCACCAAATCCTTTAGGCATCTCCATTTTTACCCCCAAAAAGTTCTTTCCTCATGACAAAACATTATGGTTTTCCTGATTTAAACTAGATTTTTTGAGACTTTCTTTTCATTTTCTGCAAGTAGCGCTGAATCATCTGTGGTTCAGGTATCACCTAAAAGCCATTGCAAGGTGCTCAACAACATGCAAGAGAATTTTGCTATTTCAGAATTCATGTGCAGAAATTAAACAAAACAATACCTTAATTATGATCACTAATTCAAGTCTTTTGCCTGATAAATTCCACTAAAACAGAGTAAAGTCACTCAGAGAAAGTGTCTGACAAACAGAAGAGGTCAGCACATGGTATCTAACGGCCCAATTAGAGGCCCCAAGGTTCAAATTCCTGATGTGGATAAGATTATGTAGCATATTTGTTTATCGGTTTGGGGCTGAGATAAGAAGATTTACCTATTTCCCAACAAAGGGAATGCGTGAAGGGGTCTGTGTGATGCTAAACAGAAATGAGAGGTCACCCCCTGTATGTCATCCAATGTCCTACTGTCATATTTCACTCATTGCGAAAATTAAATTCTCTTTACCACAAAAGGACTTTCACCCTTTAGCTATGCACTTGTTCGTTTTGATGTACCCTCCCCCAAATCTAGATTTATCTGCCTTTTCTATTACCCTCCAACTTAACACAACTTTTCTTCCCAGACCTATTAGCAAGTAAATGGTTAAACGTTGATTACTGAGATTATGTGCCTTCCAAATTAACTGGTATATGGATGTCAGTCAAACTCAAGCAGTTACTACAACTGTTCTCCTTCAGAAGATGCTTTCAGCAGCCACAACAGCAGAAGCTTTAAGAAAGCCTTCCAGATACTGTTCCTGGAACTAAATCATAGCACACAAAGTCCTGCTTCCAGGACTTACTTCAGAATTAAGTCTGTTCCTTTCAGCTGAAGAAGAAATGAGCTTTCACTTGACTGTTCTTAAATTCAGAAGAAAAATCATCTCACCCTTCATGACTGAGACAGAAATATGAGTAAGAGTCTCTGACAGCAAGAACTTCAAGCTATACAGAGCACAAAAAGTCACTGTTAGTACATGATTCTTCTATACAGTGAATGCCAACCAGAAGAAACTGTAAAGCCTGATGCTTTATCCCATACTGGGATAAAGGTTTGTCACACTGCTGTTTACCTGCTATTTGTAGATTCTCTCTGTATCCACTTAAATTTAACTGGGTGACTTTCGAAGTAACATGACTGACTGCTGCTTTCACATGAGTAGCTGTGAATTCACACCAGGACAAGTTCAGCTCCTCCAGCCTACAGACAAATGAACAGAGTTGTTAACAAGAATGGCTGAAATGCAGTTCATGTTCTGGTATTTTCTACTACAGTTTGTACTTTTAAAGCAAATACTCGTATCATGCCTACTGCCAACTTCCTGTATTCGTGACTGGAAATCCTAGTATGACAATAATTAAGCACTAATGAACGATCCAGGAGAATCTGTCTTTTAAGATTTTTAAGATCCAAACAGAGAAAATCCTTATCCAACAGGACAGCGCTGATTTTAGACCCTGATTAGGGAAAGGGGTTAAACTGACTTCCCAAAGCCACTTTCAACTGGAGGGATTCGGTAATATCTTAGGAAGTGAAGGTTCTCTCCAGGAACTGCAACAAGGAGACACTGTCTTTTCATCGGGTTTGTGACCTGAATCTGTTACAACTGAACAGATGGTCACATTGAGAGGAAAAACCACCACCCATTATTAGCATTGGTCAGATGACCAATTAATCCTAATTAGCATAAAATAATTCACCGTTTTATATAAACACTGGTCATGCTGTGAGCTTAACTCTCTTTACGTGCTTGATTACCTATAGCCTGTCACCATGGGGCTGGGACAAAGTATTGTTCTGTGTGCAGGTGTTGTAGCTGTAACCAAGGGACAAAAACACAGTGAACGCACAACCAGAGCATTTAGCACTCTCTACATAAAATGAAAAAACAGTTAAATTGCCACTAGCATTCCTGGGATCAGGTTTGCCATCTGCTATTCACTGTGCACTGCACAGACTGCCATCCTCTAAAGAGCTCATGATCTGAGTAATCAGACCAAGCAACAGAAAGATTAAGGCTCTGGCTGCCCACTAATTCGCAATTTGATTAAAAAACATGCTTTTGCAGAAGGAAAGATTACATATGTAGTCCTGCAGGTCACAGGAAGTCAGCAGAAAGATTGGGATATAAATCCCAAACTCAGTGGGGCCCAGTTCAATGATGTGCTGCCAGCAGATGGTTTAATCACTGGAGCTGTGAATCTGAACACAGCCTTTCATAAACTAGAAGGTTACGGAAGGATTATTCTATCATGGAAAGGCACAGTGTTCTCTGCCACTCATGCCGTACTCTGATTGCAAAGGGAGGTCTGGAACTTCACTTTCCAGTTTCAAAACACACACTTCATCTTTGTGAGAATCACATACTGTTTTCATAAAGAAAATCAAATTTACATTATATCAAAGGAACATAAATGGTGTTTACCCACCCAAAAAGATGATTCGCAAAACTCATGAAAAACTACAGAAGTACATCTTTGCTATTAAATGAAAAAATTGCTTGATGGAAAGAAATTACCTGACTGTTTAGGTAATAATCAACTGTTAGGCATTTAGGAACAGAAACAAGCACATTGAAAAAGAGTATTACATAAAAGTATAACTGGGATGCCTAAGGGAAAAAAAATAAATCCTTTTTTCAGGAATAGCAAAAAACTGGTTTTGTCTTACATAGAACAGCTGCTCAACATCAGCTCCAAGGTTTCTGCAGAAAACCCTGAGCACCCACAGAGATTTAGTCGTATCAAATTGGGATTCCTAGCAATGCTCCTGTAGAGAGAAAAAAAAGAAAAATCTCACAAAATTTAAATGTTGTAACATTGCTTACTTTGCTAGGATGTGACTATTTTTAAGACCTAATTTCCTGTGCAGGGACTTGTTCATTAAACATGAAGTACTGCATCTTTAATCAATTGACCAACCTGAGTCACTAAGGGTCTCAACTCTACTTGCTGCATCAGGGCAAAACCTTGAAAGGGATACCTGTCCATTTACTTGACATTGCTGACAAGTCTGCCTATTTATAAACTACTAAGTTTACAAGGAAATGGTTTCTTTTCACCTTTTCGTGTTGTATGCCAATAAATATACACCACAGCTTATCAGAGATGACTACACCTTTAACAAAGACAAAGCAACCATCCCATTTCTGGTATCACCCCTCTGCAAGACAGCTTATTCCAGAACAAAATACATGTCCAAATAGCATCTCTGAATGCATTTGTCTGCAAGACTAGAGCACACATGCAGTTAGCAAAACCTGGAAGAACCTTTACACTCAGTATCTACATTTGTTCAGAAGGCAATAAAATTCCATCATTAGTGCCTGATTAGTACCCAATTTTCAGACAGTTTTTACCCAGTATCAAAAGCCAAGCCATACTGATTTATTTGTGTTCTGGTTCCCCCCTCCCTGGAGTGAGGAAAGCATCAGAAAGCAGAACAGACAGAATCTCTGCCACCTGACCTATGGCCACTAGCACCTCCACAGTCACCGGGTGTGACTGAACAGGAGGTTGACTGCACACCCATTAGTGTCTTTGCAATCCAACCAAGAAACACCTTGTCTGCTTGACAGAATCTGTAATATTCCAGGACTTCAGAGTGAAATTCAACAAAAAAGTGAGCAATAGTGCAGAAGCACAATGAGCATCTGGTGGAAGAGCCACTGAGAGCCCTTGGAATGGAAAAGAACCTGCACACCAAACACAGCGCTCTCTTGGGAGCACAAAAATGGAAAAACAAAAGTAGCTCTGCTGTACATCTTACATAGACACATAAACCCTAGAGAGACGAGCAGTTTCTCCAACCTCCTGTTACTCTGGGGAATTGGCAGGGAGAAAAGAAGGAAAAAAAAAAAAGGCACCTGGCCATTTCAAGAGACTCCCACAATGAACAACTTTCCACTGCATTCTTTCATCAGCCTGCACAAAATGATGGCACCAAACAGAAGGTATTTACTGAATATTCCGACACATGTCACTCACTTGATGATGCTG
>NW_008237242.1:715830-717485 GCF_000691975.1 Corvus brachyrhynchos | reverse complement strand
AGTTAAATTATTTTTTTGAGTGTACCATAAAAGAACACTGGAGATGATACTTCTTGGGTCTACAAGATACAAACTGCAAGTGCCTTATGGTGCTTGATACTTAAAAAAAAAAAAAAATCACATCAACTTGGTTTTAAATAACTGACAGGTGAGTGCAGATCATCCTGTTTCAACACATGCCTAACCACTGATGAGCTCTTCCACACTCCAGAGACAGCAGAAACACTGCTGCTGGTTACGACTACCTTAAAACCAAAAACACACAGAAAGACTGTGAATATTTGAGACATGGTTTCTGCAGAACATGCAGAAAAAGCCTTACTTGCTTGTTTTAAACAATGGATCCCCAATGCAAGATCTTGGGCAGCGGAAGACACTAACTCCTGCAGGCAACAAGTGTCCAAGCACTCCTGGCAGCAGATTCCCACCAGTCAAATCAAGAGTCTGCCAGAGAGATTCATCAAACCTAAGGCATAGAATTTTACTTATTAGTGAGCTCAAACGGGTCCAAGGTATGAGTACAACCACAGCAAGTTTTCAGTGTCAAAAACAGACAGAGAAGGGAAAGCTATTTAATAGATTACAATAATATTAAAATACATGAGTCATCTTTTGGTTATACATATCCACATATGGCACAAATTCAATTATATATGTATAAATAAGGTGAGAACCAGACCACTTAATCGTCTATGGAAACAAAGGTTTTCCTCAGTACTAAATGACAGAAGTAACACTTACGAAAGTCGATGCCATCTCTTGCAAATCATAGAAACTTTCAGCAAGTCCCTTAGGGGCAAATAGGCAAAGATTGCCAAGAGCAATTCATCTGGAAGTGCATCCAAAGAAATATTTTTTACAAAACACGTTCTAGTTAAAGCTGGTTCATTTTTGCCTGCTGGTCAGATGCCTTGTTTGGTTTGGTTGTTAAAAGCACCTCTACAGTTTCTCTACAGAAAAATATATACATCAGCCTACATCAGACATCAGCCCACTATTCATAACCCTTGCAGCTCATCATTGTAGGATTTTACCATCTTTGCCTAGGCATGACTGGCAAATGCAAGGGTTTGTGTAATATCAAGTTTGTATACATACTAAAGCCATGGACATTACTCATATACTCATTTGGGAAACAAGAGCATCTTAGTTGCTGCCTCCGTAATCTAAGGCTTGTATGATTCTCTGGTGTTTTCCCCCCACCCCCCGCTAAAATGCTCACTCTTCCTATGCATACAAAGGTCCCAGAAGGGAGCCCAATGTAAGCTATGCTTCCGTGTGATACACAGGAAAAATGAGATGCTACAAACTGCTTACTAAAACATGCGTGCTATCACCACTCCAAGAATTATCTGAAACGATACGGTGCAATTGCAGCTTCTCTCAGGGCTCCAGAAGATGTCGTGATTCACATGAGAGATTTCTGGGTGGTGGAGCTCAGTAACAGCTGCCTCTGACCCAGCACTCTGTCTTATATAAAAACAGGATTGTCTGAAGGCATGCTCACCCTTCTGTGTGACAGCACAATGTCTGGAAAGAGCTGCTTATTTATTTTGCATCCCATACTCAGACTAAAACCACATCTTGACACCAGGGAAAGGAACCCAGCATTCGATAAGCCCCTCTTCAAGTGTCCAAGAGCCCTGCTCTTTCCC
>NW_008237242.1:715394-715755 GCF_000691975.1 Corvus brachyrhynchos | reverse complement strand
TTCCCCCCCCGCGCCGCGTGAGCCCCCCCCCAGCCGGTACACCTCAGCCTGCACTCCTTACCCCTCCCTTCCCGCCTCCAAACAGATAATTTTCAGATTGAATTTGGTTTTAGACTGATTGATTTCAGCTTTCTTTTTCTCTGTGTGCTTTAACCATCTACTAACTAGAGTGAACATTGCAAACAAACTTTGTCATACTTTCGCTTTTACATTAAACCTCATTTTGCTGTTACCTTTGCTGATGATTCTTTGAACGACCTTAAAACACTGATTCACAAAAGGGCCCCTGCTGGGCCCAGGTGCCACCCATGTCCCACACAGATAGACAAGAGCAGACGGACAGAGGGACGTGCAGCACAAC
>NW_008237242.1:714675-715362 GCF_000691975.1 Corvus brachyrhynchos | reverse complement strand
CAGGAGCTCGCAGGGGTAGGCAGCAGAGAACCATGCTTTTTGTGGACCTCAGAGCTGGAGCCAGACACACCACCCCCGTTTAAATGGATACATAAAATAGAATTTATCATCCCAAGCCTGAAAGCCACTAGATCTAAAAGTGACATTCTGCTGGGTAAGAGCAAAAAAAAAAGTAAACAATGAAGCAGGGTGGACTTGTAATGCCCACTCTCCACCTCTACTGAAGGGCGAGCAGAACCTGGAGCAGGGTGACGGTACCTGACTCTGTCTCTCGGAGCAGCCACGGCCGGCGCAGGATAACAAAGTCCTTTTCGTTGTCCTTCACCTTCTGCCGTTTTGGAGGAAGACAGGGTGACGACACCAGCAGGTCCTGTGGTGTGTTTTCATTGCCCAGCTTGTCTTTCTTAAGGGCCGACACTCCCATGCCCGAGAGAAGCTCCGAGGACTTGCCGGAGTCCCATTCCAGGCTGGTGGAAACATTAGTGCTAGAGGATGGGATCTCCTGGAGGTGTTTTCTGCAGACACAGCAAAACCCAGAGGATCTGAGGGTACTGCCAGACTGACACCAAACACAGGGTGGGGATCCTTGAAGCATTTCAGTCACTCGTACTCCACATCCACACGCAGAGCGACTAAGTGCGGGAGCTGCGGGCGCTGGAAGCACAAGCAGCGGCCACAGGCCAGGGC